>NC_133753.1:5667064-5969564 GCF_036562045.2 Rhinolophus sinicus | reverse complement strand
GTGCAAACGTCCTGGGTCAAGAATGAGCTTGGTTTGTTGGAGCAATCTCCCGTAAGCCAGTGTTGTTACAGTGTTGCGAAGACAGGCAAAGCGTAGCAGCTTTGGGCAGATGGTGGAGTCAGCACCTCCCTTTCCTCAGTAGTGGCCCTAAACGGTGGCAGTTTTCCTCAGAGCGATGGTCAAGCTTATGAGGACACCCTGTGGCTTGACCTCTCTGGTAGAGGAAACTGAAATTCACGTCTTGGACTTTCAAATCCCACAGAGTAGGGTCACTCACCTCATTTCTCCCCATTAGGTCCGATTCGTGGATTTAGTACTTTCCTCTTCAGTTCCTGGTTCTTCCCTATGGCTCCTGTTTCTCTCACCAACTCTTAACTCACTCTGCAGCTGGAAGGAGTCTCCTAAGGCAACCTAAAGACCGAGTTTGAGTATTGTATGCCTCCTGCAACTGGAACGTAGCTGCTGGAAGGCAGGTGTTTTGTCTTGTTCCCAAGTATAATCTCACAGCTTCAGCCGGCATCCCGCATATAATGGGGACTCGGGGAATCTTGGTGACTGACGGTGTCTCTGTGTTCGGCAGAACTGTGCTTGACCCTCAGCTGAGCCCTGTTTCAGTTCCTGCAGCACCAGGGCCCTGCAAGTTGGATAAGGGTTTCTCCTTTGCCCACTCTCCGGAATCTTAACAAGGTTGAATTCACCATGAGTCCAAATTTTTATGAGGTTTTTGTGGTATAATAAAAAACATTGGTCCCAGTTGTTGATATTAATACAATGCTCCTAACACCCTCCTGAGCGATCAGAGTGTCTTTTGCATTCTAATGACATGACCCATGAGCAAGGGGGACCAGGTAGCTTTAAGATGGGGGTTGGTCAACTGAAAGGCAAAGCCATGATTAGATGATTGGAACTCTCAGCTTTATTTCTTGACCTCCCCTGGGACAGGAATGAAGCTGCAGACTGGCTTAGATCACCAATGGCCAGCGATTTACTCAATGGTGCTCAGGTACTGAAACCAACATCAAAACCTTTACAGAAAGAGGTTTGGGGAGCTTCTGGGTTGGTGAACACAGGAATGTGCTGGGAGGGTGGGACACCCTATGGGGGCATGGACGTCTCACATTGCACTCCCCCAGTACCATGTCTTCCACGTCTCTTCTATTTGGATGTTCTCGAGTTGCATCCTTTATAATAAACCAGTACTCACAAGGGCTACCCTGAGTTCTATGAGTTCTAGCAAATTACGGAACCTGAGTTGGAAGTTGGTATAAGTCAGCTAGGTGGAAGTGTGGGTTCAGCGGGGACCCCACTTTCAGCTGGCGTCTGAAGTGAGGTCATCTTGGGGCATTGAGCCCTTAACCCATGTGTCTGCGTTAACTTTAGGTAGCTAGTGTCAGAACTGAATTGAATGGAACTGAATTGTTGGCATCCAGTTGGGGTTGGAGAATTGAAGTGTTGATTTTTGGTGTTGGGAAAACCACACAGAACCTAAAAGGTAGCTTATTAGCTCAGTTCTTAACTTCTCCTTGTCAAAGGTTTAGGATTAATTCTTGGAAGGTTATTCGGAGGACAGTAGGGAGGTACTATCTAAGGAAACCTTACCGGTAGGGATCGGAGGCAGAGCCAAATGGGTCACTGGCCAGAGTTGAGTTCTGAGTTACTGGGCTTGACTTGGATTTTGGTATTTACTCAAAGTAGCCAGAAGCTAAATGAGCCCGAATTGAGATGGAGCTGAATGCCATAGAAAGTGCTAAGGATCAAATCCTGTGAAAACAAGAACCGCATCATATGACCATGGAGCCCTAAGACATTGCTTAATCCAAGGGCCAGGGTCTAGGCCAGGACCCACACTGGCAGGCACAGCCTGGGACGGAGTGAGGGGTGGGCAGGGGGTGGTGCTGAAAGGCCCTGGGGCACCTTTAGCTCCCTTTTATCTATTAAGTAAGGCAAGTGATAGTCAGTTTCACTTAAGGAATCAGGGTCATCAGACAAGTCACCTGGTGTCCTACTCCAGAGTAACAGAATTAGGATTGTAGGGAAGCAGAAGCCCAAGTGGACAGTCAAACAGTAGTCATAGATATTTCTGAAGCATAAGTACAACCAATCGTTCTTGTTCTCTGAATTAGCCAGACCACATTGCAGACAATCTGCATGCCCATTGCCCGTATCTGCGGACACTTGGCATGGCTGCACCCGGGCACATTCTCCAGAAGAAGGCCTGATGCTTCTCTAGTCCTGTGGCATACAGTCATCAAAAGAACTCAGTGGTGTTAAGAGTGGCAAAGGAAGTAGATCTGGAAGCAGAAAGGTTCTACCTTCAATTGCCAGGTGAAGCAGCATCGTGGCTAAGCAGGCGCATGTTAGAGCAAGACCAGACGAGGTCAGATGCTGGCTCTGCTTCTTCTTATCTGTATGGTTCGTGCTCTGGATTAGCGGGAACATCCAACTGTTAAGAGGCGGCCTCACTGTTCCTCATTAAGTCTTTGTTTGTCACCTATAAATAAAGCCAGATGATCGGAGTACGGAAGCTTTGTTCTTGATTTCTGGTATCAATTTCAACTCTGTGTTAATTCTACCCTTCTATCCAGTTACACTGCCCCCTTCATCCCAGTCATTTTCCTTAGCTCATAAAGTCTGCTCAAACAGGAGTTTCTCTTCAAGTATCTGTGGCCTAAGTGCTTATGGTCAGTGAATTGTCTTAAGGACTCAAAGACCAAGCCAAAGAAAAAGGAGGTAAGCTGGTATCTGTGTTAGACAGGACAAAGGGTGTGTATTCTCAAAGGCTGGGCCCTTGGCTTCTCCATGTACGGGAAGGAACGTGAGTTATCCAAGGACACACAGTTGGTCAGTTAGTCGGCAGAGCCTGGAGCAAAAGCCAAGACTGCCCACCCCCTGTTCACTGCCTTTTACCAATCTGCTTTCCCATCATTAGTGGGTACATAGAATTTTTTTTCAAGGAAAGGAAAAAAAAAAGAGAGAGAGAGATTTTTTGATAGTGTTGTTGTTATTCAATACCATAATTTTAGCACATAAGTACTTCCTAGAGGGGGGAAATGGAAAATCCCAGGCCACCCAGGATACAGCCAACCCCAGGTGGTATTCGTGTTCCCTCAGCAGAGGCAAAATATGGCCGACTGAGTTGGAATCAGAATAAAACCCTTGTCATCCTCTCACTCACTTGTCACGAAGGAACCTTTCTTCAAATGCAGGTTGCATTAGGCAAAAGTGGTTGTGTGTTTGAAATTAAATCACTCAAATATGATTAAAAACAGGATGTGTGAGCTTCCATCGGGGTTCACACGTGAATGGGGCACCATACAAAATCAAGTTGTATTGTATTGTGAGGAACAGCTTTGTATTAATGTTCGGAATAACAAGTCCTACTGAGAGCCCTTCACGGTTCTGAATGGTGCTTGAAGTTCGTCAAAAATTTTTCAGGAAGGGATCAGTACCGCCCTGACTGCATGAACAATAGTTTGGGGAGTTGGGGGAAGATTGGTGAATTAAAATGACATTTTTTCATTACTCTTCAGCTTTTGAGCGGCAGTGAAATGAGAACCAGGAGAATCTCATGCCCAGGCATTTAGCATTTACCTTCTACGTGTTGGCGCGAGTTTAACTTAGCCGAGCCATGTGGCAGGAGGCATTTGGGCTGGGCAGCCGCGTGACAGAGGCCAGCTCTCCTGCTCACCAGCAGTCAGTTTCATTATCTATGAATATAGACATAAAATTCGCAAATTTAAGATGTTGCCGCCATGAAAAAGAGACATCTTGTGAAAGATTGTGGAGTGTAGAAAGGTGAACAGTAAGTGCTGAGCTGATGGAGAATGGGCAGGAGACGGAGGAAGGAACAGAGCCGAGCCTTCTGTGTCAGTTTGCTGGGGCCGCCATCACAAAGTAGCATACATGGGGGCGGGACTTACACAAAGGAATTTATTGTCTCAGAGTCCTGGAGGCTGGAAGTCCAAGATCAACACGCCCTCTGGCAGGGTGGGTTTCTTCTGAGGCCTCTCTCCTTGCATGTGGCTGCCTTCTTGCAGCTTCTTCACACGACCTTTTCTCTGTGTGCACACACCCCTGGTGTCTGTCTGTGTGTCCAAATTTCCTGTTAAGGACAATTTAATGACTTCATTTTAACTTAGCCACCTCTTTAAAGGTCCTGTCTCCAGATACAGTCAAATTCTGAGGTCCTGGGGGTAAATCGCTCATTTGAATAAGGGGGTAAATTCAACATATGAATTTTATGAACACAGCCCATAAGGACCCTGTGTTACAGTTTTTACTTTGGAACCATAGAAATATTTTATTCAAATGTGAATTAAATCAAAACTTTCCAAAGCAATTCCTAAACACTAATTAAGAAAACATAAAATTTAAAAAAAAGAAAATTTCCAGTGTTGACCAAAACAGAGTAAGTCAGCTACAGTGATAACAATGAAAATATTTGAACAAAATGCAAACTGAAATTAGCTGAAGATTCTGAAAACTAAACAATAAGAGAGGGGTTGTAAATTGCAGTAAACATGTGAATAACTTTCTATTAAAGGATTGATATTTCTGTGTTGTCGTTTTCCTCTCTCCCTCCTTCATCTCCTGGCTTGGATTCAAGGATGGGTCAAATCACCAAATGTACAGTGGGCATGGAAAGAAAAGCGCCTGGAGAAACCCTTTATTTCTGGCCAGAGGACCCAGAAAGGAAAGCCCCCACATATTAGAGAGTGTGGGAGAATTGCACCATTCCCTTTTTCTAAACCATATATATATATATATATATATATATATATATATATATATATATATATATATATATAATTTACTGTTTATTTTTGTCAAAATACATTGTGCTTTTCTCCTCTGTCTCCTTCAAGGATGGGATATGAGATGCTATTTCCCATAACTACACCAAAGGAATTAAGAAATACAAATTGGAAGTTACAAAATAGTCACCAGGACATAAAGTGCAGCACAGGGAATACAGTCAATAATATTGTAATAACTATGTCTGGTGTCAGATGGGTACAAGATTTGTTGGGGTGATAGATGGGAGGAGGTTAGGGGACAGGGTGAAAAAGGTGAAGATTTAAAAGTACAAACTAGTAGTTACAAAACAGTCGTGGGGATATAAAGTACAACACATGGAATATAGTCAATAATATGGTAATAACTTTGGATGGTGTAAGGTGGGTACTAGACTAATGAAGGAGAATCACTGCATACATTATATAAATGTCTAACCACTACGCTATACCTGAAACTAATGTAAAACATTATTAATGTCAAATGTTACTGACAAAAAAAAAAGAATTGTACTGCCCCATCTCCTTTTTAAAAATACTTTTTCTCTCCCAGTCATGTTCTGAGGGCAACCCTGGGAGCCAAACTACACTGTCACCACAGCAGCAACACAGACATATAACACTAAGAGAAGCCCCTCTTTTCTGTGAAGGGGCTGCTAAGAAAAGGGGCCCACATTGTTTTCAGAGAACCATTATTTTTTTCCTCACCACATTGCGTTAAAGGTGGCCCCAGTCATGTAATTAGCCGATAGCGGGGGAGGGCTAAAATCTATAGGGAAGCCTGTCTTTCTGGCCTCAGGGACTGGAAAAAGTGGCCTTTGGAAGCCAGTTTGGAGGAACTTCTATTCTAGGGAGGAGAGCTTTGAGAAGGGCCCCCCTATTTTCTATATATGAACCTGCACAAGCCTACGACTCACTACTATAAAATGCTGGAAACTGAAGAAAATTACAAAAAACTAAAAAATAAAAAAATAATAAAATCTTTAGAGTAGCCAGAAGGGGAAAATTACATATAAAACAACTCAAAATGAGTATGGATTCTCCATTGGAAACCATGGAACAATATTTTATCTCTTATTTTGAGGCTATAGGGTTCTATGCACTTCATTATGTCAAACTCGGCAATTATGTGCGGACCAGAAAAAGGTGAAACAACATTGTTAAATTGCTGAAAGAAAAGAACTATGTACCTAGAATTCTGTGTCAAAAACACCCGGCAGGAATAAAGACAAACTGAAGACACTCTCAGATCAAGGTAAATTAAGAGAATCTGTCACCAGCAAACAATGCTTTTAAGGAATTTCTAAAGGGAATTATGTAGAGGAATGGGACATGATTGATATTAGAGGAATAGTGGGACTGCAGGAATGGTAAATATTTGGGTGTATGCAATAGGCTGTTTTTATCCATTTAAATTATTTAAAATATGAATGACTATTGAACTCCAAAATGGTAATACTGTCTGGATGTTATGCCAAGTATATAGATGTAATACATATAACAACTTTAAAATAAAGTAGGGAAGGTAAAAGGTTAAATATGGCTGTAAGTGAAATCTTAAGCTGTTTACTGATTATCTTGTTGGCAGCAGGGCAGGACTTGTTATCCTGAGACTATTGTGTATATGTAATGTGAAATCAAACAAATGAATAATTATTTTGGTATTCTTGGAAAGTAGCATCTTTGTAAAGACAGACAAAATATAAAAGAAATAAGGTAAAGTGCAATCTAATAATGACCAAAAAATGTATGTAACTGATAAAGTAAAGTTTCAAAAAGAACTAGATACTCTGGAAAAGAACAGAAAATTGAACAAGGAACCAAATATAAAAGTAAAAATTAGAATTGTAAGACTAAAAATTCAAGGGGTAAGTAGTAGATTCAAATCAGATGAAGAAAATTGGTGAACTGGAGGACAGATGTTACAGGACCTGGGTAATCCCCAGGAACAGTGGTCAGTTGAGCAAATCACAGAACGTCATATATTCAAATTGTTGGAAAACAGATGAGTCCACCCAAAATTCTATAACCAGCTAAACTGTCATGAATGTGTGAAGGTAAAATAAAGACATTTTAAGACAAATAAGAATTTACTGGAAACAGAATCTTGCTGAAAGAATAACTGAAAGATTTATGTCAGAAAGAAACACACACAACACACACACACACACACACACTCACACACAAACAATGAAGGTAGTATTACAATTGTGAACAGTAATATTTAAAATTAAGGCCTTTTTATGATTCCAAAAGTGAGAAAAAATTTTTGTTTTCATTTTTGACTGTGTTAAATCACCTGTGAAGGATGATGTAAGCATGGTCATGGTAGAATGATAAAGTTAGAGCTCATCAAGGGAAACGGAATAGACAATACTTCATTAATTCAATAAACAGACAGCAAGAAAAAACATAGTAGAATACATAAAGTAAAAAATATATAAAGGAATCCAAATGTATCAATAGTCATAATTAATGTCAATGGACTTGCCAGATAAAAACATAAATTGTCAGACTGGATGAGAAAGAGAAACATAATCACTTATTAAGCTTGGAAGTAAAGGATTGAGAAAATATATATCAGACAAAAACTAGCCAGAAGAAAGCCGGTGTAGCTATTTTCATACCACGAAAAAAAAATTGAAGTCCAAAAGTATTGTAGGAAACACAAGTGAAACGGGAAGATATTGCAAGGTGTAAATTACATATATCCAATTATATGTACTCAGATTATGTAAAAGAAATAGAATTTCAATAAAAAGCTGAAAAATGTAATATCATAGAGGGTGAAATAATGCATCTCTTTCAGTAAATGATGTCTCAGGAACAAAATAATAAATATCTAGAATATTTTATAAACTTAATTACTGAGTGTGATATAGTGAAACACATAGAACCCTGTAACTTCAAAATTGCTGATTAAGTGTTCATTTTGAGCATGCACGCAGAATATACAAAGGCTGACCATTTCCTAAACCACAGATCCCAAACATTTGCCAGAATGTGGAGTAAAGGAAACTTTCATGCCCTAAAAGTTCATGTCTATCTTGGAATAGCCATTTTAGAGAGCAATTTGGGAATGGCTAATAAAACTAGAAAAGTATACACCTTATGCAACACATTTACTTTTAGAAAATTCCTATTCATTGCACAAGGGTTCATGTACCAGAATCATATTGCAGCACTGTATAAAACTGTGAAAAATTGGAAGTAGCCTCAATGTCCATCAACCAGAAACTGAATAAGTAAATTGAGCCATATCGTACAGTGTAGTATTATTAAGCTGTAAAGCTGTTAAAATTAAAGCACTAGAGCTGTATGAATCAACATGGATTGATCTCAAAAACATCCCAGTCCAAATTCCTTTTCCAAAACCTATGGGGGGCAGAAGTGTTTCAGAATTTATATATATTTTTTCATTGCAGAGAGGCATATACCTATATTTTGGTAACATCCCCAGCAGAACCTGGGCCAGCACTGCTAAACTAAACATGCTAATATTTTTATAGGAAAAAAATACATGAAGATAGACTAAAGTGGAATGAATCAAGGCCACGAATAGCCTCATATTAATTCTGGTCGTGTTTTGTAACCTAATGGGTTCAGTTTAGGTTAGATTTTGCTGCCACATACACTAGAAAACATTTTTGGTTTTCAGACCTTTTGATCTTTTTGTCTTTAGTAAAGAGATTCTGGCCTTGTGTTCAATTTAAAAAAGCAAGTTACAAAAGTATGCACACAGTTTGATGGTATATATATATATATATATATATATATATATATATATATATATATATAAATTTTAAAACATGCTTCACAGCACAGTGTATTTTATGGCAACATGCATATTTAAACATTTGTTAAAAATACACAAGGGACTGCTAATTGAAAGTTGAGGAGAGTGTATGCTTCTAGGGAGGAAAGGAAACAAGATTAGTAAAAGGGACCAGGAGAATTCAAGGTTATTTACAATGACTTACTATTGTTGTTGTTGTTTAAATAAAAACATTGGGGAAAGGGGGAGTCTTCTTACAAACTACATCACCAAAAGGAACGAAAGTATGTAACCGGAGGGAAAAAGTGGAAAAGGATTCTCCAGACAGAGAAAAGAATATGAAAGTCTCTTAAATGCACAAGGAAATGACCTAGTCAAAGACTGCAGATGGCTACCTGGCTTGGGGACAGAGTGAGTTTAATTAACACCAAATTAGTCAGCTCCGTGCATCATATTGAAAATGTCCTAGGTGCCACTTTGTGTACCTCATAAACCCCGTTTTGTCACCTTGCAGGCTTAGCAATACACCCTCAAAACTGCACAGGAAGTAAACTTGTGACAACAAGGGGTGTATGTTAGTGGTTAATATTTATTGCCTCCTTCAGCCATGGCACTCTAAAATCTGACAGGAGACATGTGTATCAAGGAATTTTTGTTATTCATTCATGCTCCAGCTCTTTGGAGCCTAACTTGCATCTGCCATGTTGAGGAAAATGAAGATGGCCAATAGTCCCAGCCCACAAAGGATTCATGGTTTGTGAAACGACAGGAAAAATATAGAAAAGCAACCAATGACAGAGGAAGGGCACATGGAATGCAGCAGGGACTTCCTGAGCCCCTTCTTACAGTGTGATTCTCAGCCCCAGGCCAGCACCGCGTCTCCTTTCCTTCTGGTTCTGTAGCCACTCTCCACTGTCCAGCCTTGCAAACGCCTTCCTCTCAGGCCTGGCTGCCGTGCTGGGCAAAGCACCTCAATCTCCCTCTCCTTTGTTGTCCTTACGGAGAACCTCAGAAACTCTTTTGTTCACTTTGAAGACACTTACAGTGAACAAAAATGGAGCCTAGGAGCATGCCACAAATGACCTCAAAATTTCCCTTACCGCAAAAGCAAATTTTCAGAAAAAAATGTTGTTTTCTTTCTGTGAGTCAGTCAGCTATTGCTTCCATGTCATATTCTAACATCCACGAAAGTCAGAAAGACCAGTAATCTTGTTCTCTTGGAGACCTGAAAAAATAATTTAAGGAACACATCTTTAATAATCAAGAGATATTAAGTCTTTCCTCTAGGGAGTATTATAAATAATATTCTTCTGTTTATTCAGTTGTACAAAAACATGTTCAAACCATGAAGTTTTAATATCTGCATCGAGTAAAGGTTATTGCAGAGGCATAATATCCAGTTTATCTATGAAACAAACACGCATCCACGTGTACTTTATTTCTTAGCACCAGAGATCTCCTGTCTCCCACAGGACAGAGATCTTTTTTTAACCCTGATTTGATTATCTTTTTTGAATTGCTAATATATTAATTTGCTCATTTAAAAAAAAAAAAAGCATGTTGCTTAAAAATTCAGGATGATTGAGGTTCTGTATGTCATATATTTCAAAGGGGGTTAGGATATGAATGTTCTCCATATACAATGTTCTGGATTTCTGGGTGATTTCCATACAATGCATTTTAAGATTCTGTGAAATGATCTATGAAAGCAACTGAGTTTCGGGGTTCCTATTTCTGTGTGATTGTTAACACAGCAGCAAGAAAGGAAGTGGGAAGAGTTGAGTTGGGGGACGCTCTCTTTTTATTCTTCTCTTCTGTCCCAGTGGTTATGTTCTGGGGAAAAGCGAATCTCAAGATGCACTGGTGTGGTTTGGAATTAGTCCCAAGGTATTTATTTGTGGCCGGAGGTCATCCTAAATATTTATACTGGAATGTGGTTACTTATTCCACAGTGTCACAGCTCACATGAGCTGGGAAGGAGGAGCTGACACTGGAAAGGCAGAGGGGAGGGAAGAGGAGTGAAGGGTGAGAGAAGCCAAGGAAGACGAGGCAAGCTACGCCCAGGTCCTGTGCAGTTGGCTGCACCTCAACGAACATGGGGTGAGGTCAGTGCCCCCCCAATCCTGGGCCTTGGTTTCCATGCACAAAGCTAAGGCTTAGTCGTCAAGGGTAGAGCATGGGGTTGGAGACGCAAACACTGAGTGACCCCAGGGATGCCCTCCAGCTAAGTTAGAGGGATAATGTGGCTTCTCTAGGATGCTAGCTATCTGGAATCTTGTATTTATGGGCCTGGCGTGAGTTGCCATGGGGCCGGTAAGTGAAAATCAGCAAAGCCCCTTCTGGTAGACAGAATACGATGCCCCCTCCTCAAAGATGCCCACGTCCTACGCCTGGGAACCTGTGAATATGGTACTTTATATGGGAAAGGGAACTTAGCAGATATGACTGAATTAAGAATCTTGACATAGGAAGATGATCCTGGATTATCTAAGTAAGCCCCATGAATGTTGTGACGGGTTCTTAGAAATGATGCAGGGAGACCATAAAAAGCAGGTGACTTGGCCATGGACGCTGAGGGAGAGGACATATGATGTCAGAGTAACAACATTGCTGAATGGGCCTTAAGTCAAGGAATGTAGGTGACCTTTAGAAGCTGGAAAGGGCCAGCGCCATTCTCCCTCAGAATTCCCAGGCACAATGCAGTGCCAACACCTTAATTTCAGGAATTCTGACCACCAGAGCTATGAGATAACAAATGTATGTGCGTTGTGTTGAGCCACTCACTTTGTAATAACTTGTTACAGCAGCAGTAGGAAACTCATATCACCCTTCTGAGGCTTTTCATTCTGAAGGCCCCTTTCTTTAGACATGAGGGCTGAAAATTGTCCACGAGTGCAAAGGATTGGTGTTTTTAAAATTTTTTTGACATTTCCATCTCCATTTCCCTGAAATTGGTTGGTCTTCAAGTAGCATCTCCCACGTAGAAACCACTGAATCCCAGATCTGCCTTACACTTCTGTCAGAGCTTGATTACAATAATTAAATTGATACCCAAATAACTAATAACTAGGAAAGGATACAAAAAATCCCCCATGCTCACCTTGTACAATCATCTTTCTTTTTAGATCCCCAACGTGACCCTGCTCTTCCAACTGTCAGAGCATATTTGCAAAATCTGGACAGCAGAAGTGCGTGTCCCCCCTCCCATAAGCTACAGCGGGGGGCACTGTGTGAGGGGAAACAGGAGAGAAGTCATTCATTTTGGCTCCATTCTTAACCATCAGCATCTTGGATCACAGCCAAAGCATTCAGTTTATAATAATAACTGGCAGCCATCCAGAGCCTTTTAGAAAATAAGAAAGGCAGAAAAGAATCAAGAAAAGAGAAGAGGGGAAAAAAAAAAATCCAAGGGGAAAGAAGAGACTCGGGAAAAGAAGGGCAGCGAAATTGTATTGTTGATTTTTCTTTTAAAAAAAAAGAGGCAAACCACATACAACATATTTTCTAAAATCATGTGTTTTAATCATACGCCATGGCCTGTAATTAAATTTAAGTGAGCATCTTACCTTTCCTGTCTTCCAAAATCAGAATGTAAACATATTCAGCTTTATGGTGGATGTCATGCCAATGAAACTACAAAGCAAGAAAACAAACCAAACCAAAACAAAACAAAAAAACAACCCACCGAAATAATTTGGTCATGAGTTTTGTTGGTGTGACTCATAGACCGGGTCATATGTCCAACTCTGTCTTACTGAGCTCAGGAAGTAAGCCAGGCAGATATGACAGCAGAGAGCATGGATGAGAGACGGAAGTGGCCGGAGCAGGGGACAGAGGTGAGGTGCCAGGAGGAAGCGTGTATGCATGAATTAAGCACCTCTGTCTGCCAGGCACTGTGCCAGGTATATGACATACACAGACTCAAATGACCCTCGCAACTAATACAGGAGACAAGAATTGCCATCTCTGGTTTCATGCGAGAATAGTGAAGCTGGAAGGGAAGACTGACTATGTCACAGGTCCAGCCGACGACACAGCCGGTGTGGCAACCCAGAATGCAGCCCTGACCTTTCACCCGCACTCTCAGCAGACAGGTTGCAGCCTCTTTCAGCCTCTGTCTGGTTTCCAGGCTGTTCAGGGAAAATCTTCCAGGGAAATCAAGGAATGGCACACTGAGACACTACTCTGTATGGAGAGGAACCAAAGACCTGCAAACTCAAAGTCCCTGTGAATTATATAGGGTTGGGCATAAAAATAAAATACCCACGTCCTTTCCCCTTCAAAACCCTAAAAACTACCAACTGTCTAATGGTTTCCTTAATTGGCTAATGTCATCTGGCAGTGTAGGAATTTGACTAAGAGGAGCAAGACACATCCTAGAGAAATAAACTGAAGCATACATGGGGAGAAAAAGAGAGAGAGGCAGGCAAAATAGTGAAAATAGTGCAATTGCAGGCTATATGGAATAACAGCAAAATGAATAACAAAGACCAATATAATCGTGTCCGAGGATTGGTAATTTCCATTTATGTAAAGGATATCGAAACGAGTGTTTTATATCCCCACGTGAAATTACCTTTGGACTTTAACTCCATAGGTTGGTGTAGCTAGACTAGGGTACATAGCCCGGGATATGGATGAATCATTGCAGTGAAGGTTGGACATTTTATTTCGGTCTTGAGAAAAGGTAATAATAAGAAATGATGGTTGGAAGCTAACTTGCAGTTGGAAGTCGATGAGCCATAGCTGGAAGATCCCCAGCTGGGAAGTCGGGAGCTTCAGTACTAGTCTGATGTGTCACACACACCAGGAACAAGTTTGGGAAGCTCACGTCCACTGTTTGGGCCAGCTGCTCTTCGTCTATGGATGACGCCTGAACAGTTGCCTTCACAATGGGGCATGTGTTGCCCACAGAATCAGAAGAGATGGACAACGCATCCTTCAATATGCTTTTCCATGAGAAAGACAGTGGCCTACATTACAATGGGAACTGCCAATCTGAAGCCTGGGACTGGAGGATGGAGAGGGTTGGCGTAAGCAGGACATTACTGAGTGCCAGCTCCACGCGGGGTACTTCATGCATATGGCGTGCAGATTCATTCTCACAACTACTCTGAGAGGCAAATACTAATCTTTTCTTTTTTTTTTAATGTAAAGACTGAGGCCCAAAGAGGTTAGGTAATTTGTTCAATTTCAAAGAGACAGTACGTATCAGAGCTGAGATTCGAACTCAGAACCGAGTCTAAAGCATCTGCTCTTTTTAACTATAAACCTTGCTTCCAATTGGAAAATGGGGTTTTCTCCATCTTAAGGTGTAGACATAAAAACTAACGCGCACCAAGGAGAAGGCAGCTTTGAGGAGGGAAAGGGCTCCTGCCATCTCATCGACTCAGGTCAAAGTAGCGGATCCTGAGAACAATCGACTTCCCATCCTGCCATCAGGCCACTGAATGCCTGGGCCTCAGACAAGTGTCTCCCTTCTTAGGATCTGGTCTTGTGCTCCATGCTCTGAGGCACTTGGCATAGCGATGCTTAGAGCCTTCATACTCAGAGTGTGTTACCTGGGACCCACAGCATCACCCACCTGGGAGCCTGTGAGAACCGCAGCATCCCAGGTCCCACCCAGAACTACAGGAGCAGAATCTGCAATTTCACAGCATCCCGGGGAATTCGTGCACACATGAAAGTCTGAGAAGCTCTGTATTAAAGGTCCTTCTACTCGTCGTGTTCTGAGGCTTGATTTTATGCCAATAGTGCCGACAGAGGCTAACGTAGGAAGGAGAAAAGGCAGGGGAGGGAGACGACAAAAAAAGGAAGAGGGGAAAAGCTGAGGACCAGTGAAAAGAGAGGCAAATGAAGGAGAGACAGGAGTTCAAGAGGGTGGGAAGGCAGAGAAACAAAACAAAGCAAAAGGTGGAGGAGGGAGAGAAAGGAGAGAGAGGAGGGCAGAAAAATAGAAGGGAAGGAGAAAGACAGGGAGAGAGAAGGAAGGACAGAATAAAGGAGGGAGGGACAGACGCACTGGCCCTGGGGCTGGCACTCAGGCAGCTGATGTCAGGATGGGCCCAGGAATTCTGTGTGGCAGGGAGAGGCTGATGGGCAGCGAAGTGCCCGAGGAAGGCCTGGGCTAGTGGTCAAGCAGAGACAGCCCCACAGCCTGTGCTCCAGTGTCCACCCTGGTGACTTTTATGATGCTCTGAACAGCTCATTTGTGTGGCAGATTAATCACCCAAGTCCACTTTATTGTTCATGAGACATAGTAACAGTATCCATTCCTTCCACAGGCACCCACCCTTTTCTTGCATGTGCCCAGTTATAAATTAGCCATTTTCATTATTAATTTTTCCTGGATGACTCATGCTTCAGGAACTCGGCACAGCCCAGTCTGGGAGAGTTCGATTTCTGTGGTCATCTGCTGTCTTGCATCCCGACGTGACTTAACACTTGAGAAACCACACTGAACACATCTCCTTTCCAAGGCTTGCTGGACTTCTGGTTCATCTTCCAAATGCAGAGTGGGATGGATGGGGCAGCTGAGGTAAGAGTTTTATGTCTTCCTCTTCCTGGCTTTGGAGGTACACAGGTAAGGAAATGGCCTGAATTAACCCTTCTGGAAATATACTGGAAAAGATCGTTTTGCTCATTCATTCTTGAACCAGGACATTTAATTCTCCTTTTAGTTTTCAAACCCTGGGAGGGCATCGGACGAAGGGGCCGGCCAGGCCTCAGGTCACTTCCTCTCTTAGTTACTTTCCACCATGAACTTGAAACGCATTTCCGTTCCATCATTTACTCAGGTGTCTAATGGGAAAAGTGTTTCTTACCAACTCTTTTCTTGCAAGGATAAGAAATAATTGGTTTCACCTAAATTTTTAAAAAAGAGGAAAATTTGCCAAACTGACTCCTAAAATTAAGTCAACAATTATTGGGGTATTAGAAAATGTTAAAACTAATGAAAGTAATGTTGTCATATAGAAATAAAGATTTCCTTTGCCCTAATACAAGATTCTGAGAGTATGGAATGAGCCTGCTTAAAATATAAAAATAAAAGGATCTGAACACCTTAGAGAAAAAGTTCAAAAAGCATGGTTGCTTTAATGTGAAGACAGTGACTAACCCAGAGAAGGAGAAGAATGGGAAGGGTGATCCATGCAGTTTTCACTTGTGTGTGCACTCTGGTTATAAGGAGACTCTAGACATAGACTTTTCTCATGGTTAGGAGACTTTAGCAAAGGTAAAGACCCGTATCTGACAGGCTGCAAAGACGAAGCACCTTGAGAACGGAGGATAACGAGAATGACCTGGTCAACAGAGGGTCTACGTCCACCAGTCCCCTCATGAATCCCACTGTCCCCTATGAAAGCTCTCCTATTGTCTCCATCTTGGTCGGGATGTGATGGTGTTGGGAGGTGTTTGGGAGGTGCTTAGGTCACGCGGGTGGAGCCCCATGAAAAGGATTCTTGCCCTTACAATAGGGCGTCTGGAGCTTTCTCCCACGTGAAGACACAAGGAGAAGGTGCCCGTCTGTACCACCACCAACACCCAACCGTGATGGCACCCTGATCTTGGCTGTCCAGCCTTTGGAACCCTGCTAGGTGAATGTCTGCTGTTTATGAGCCACCCAGCATTCTGTCAGAGCAGCATGAGCACTGAAGCTCTCACCCGTGTCCCTCACCTCCTGAACTTCACAATTCTATGTCCCACCTTGAAGGGCTTTGATCTTGTGGGACTTGGCAAACTTCAATCCATCCATCAGGATCTAGCATAAAAGCACCTTCTCTGAATGTGGTAGGTTCCTTTCAATCACACCCTGTGCATACAGCTCCCTGGGGCTGGGACTGTGTTGGGAGCTGGGGGAAGACAAAGGGCCCTTGAGCAGGGCTCTGAGGGGCTGCTGGGAGCTCCTCTCGCACTGAGGGGACTCCAGGGTCACCCCCAGGGCTCGCTTTGTTAGCTCAGACCCCTCTGAAGAGAAAGCGTGCTTCTTTCAACTACTTCCTCCAGGGTCGGAATACTGCCTGGCACGCGGTATTTTTAGGAATATTTTAAGATTTGTGTATTTGCAAATCGAGATGGCTTGATTTGTTTGTAGTGGGACATCCGAGCCAGATATCAACTTTGGATCCCACCGTGGGGGGAGGACCACTGCCCTGCCCCACATTTTAAATCCAAATAATACTGTTGTGTGCATGAAAATGTACGGTGAAAAGGAAGGAATACCTTTATCGGCTGCCTTCATTTTTCAAGATAATATAGATGAGTTGGTTTGGGGGTGTCCAACAAAGGAGGAGCAGCCCCCACTTCTTGGACATCCTGTCCCTTCGATTCCAGAAGCCACATGCTGGTCACAGCTCCTGGACATAAACGGAGCGCTCTCCCCTCAGGAGTGGTGATTCCAGCCTTGTTGTTGTTGTTGTTGTTGTTCTTTGTTTTTGTTTTTTTAATTAGTTTCAGGTGCACAAAACAATGTAATAGTTAGACATTTATGATTTATGTCCCTCACACTGTGTCAGCCCCCCTCCCCGATCCACTGTCCCTCTGACATCTCACAGAGCCATTACATTTCCACTGTCTCTATTCCTAGTGCTGTACTCCGCTTCTTGTAACCATATACTATATATATATATATACACACACACACACACACACACACACCTATACATATATTTTGCTCATGCTACATAGTGTGAAATCCCAGGTGGGTCACTTTTTCACACTTACCCATCTGCCACCGTCTGCCTCTCAAAGAGCCACTCAGTCATAGTTTTCAAAGAGTCCTGGCAGCCACAAGAATATATTTTGGAAAAGAAGTAGGAGCAAAAGATGAATGAGCCCCGTCTCCAGCCCCCTCCAGGCAGGGTCAGAGGCAGACGCAAGGCCATGAGCTTGGTCCCAGGGCTGCCCTCCCCCCAGCCCCCACCACAGTCCTACCTGGGGATAATTTGGAAAGAACCGTTCGCTCCCATAAAGTTGCAATGGAAGCTATTCAAATACTTTCAGAAAGAAGCCTAAGTGACGTGGATGCCTCACTGATTGTCTTTGTTGTTGTTGTTACCATTTGGTTTCAGTAATTATGCCCCTGACATCGCAATACACTCACCATTGACACCGCTTTGTTCTCCACAACAGGCACGTGGTTCAGAGACGGTCTGCGAGGGGGTCCAGGTTCCCCAGGAAGAGAAGGGGGAACACACAACTCACAGAAGGTCATGGGCAGGGAGCTCACAGTCAGAAACAAGTGAACCTGAGACAAAAACCACTGTTTCTTCAGGGTAGCGAACACTGTGTCAGAACGTGCGACAACTCTCAGTTGTCCCTTTAGCTGAAAGTAGCCTTTAAGCTAAGTCAAAATCCACAGCCTAGTTGATTGTTGTTTTCTTTCTTTTTTTCTTCCTTTCCTTTTTCAGTTCCTTTAAAGCTAACAGAGAAAACCAGAGTGCTCACTGAGCAACCACCACGTTGGGACCATCTACCTCTCCTGTATTTCTGTTGTGTGTCTTGGTTAATGCAGGTTAGTAGAACACAACATGGGCTTGCAAGCTCAGAGGTGGGTTCCAACCCTTGCTCGATCTTCCGTGGAGAAGCTGTGTGACCTGGGGCAAGTTGACTATCTTTCCATACTTTCGTTGTGTTTGTTCATTGGTGAAGCGGAGGTAATGAAACTGACTCCGTAGGATTGTTGGGCTGATGAATGAAAAATCAGTAAAGTGTGTTTTAGCCCAGTGCCCCTGACACAGAAAGTGCATCTTGTTTTTATCCACATTCTCTCCACTTAAACAAAAATAAAAAGGCATCTTGGCTATCATTTTGACAGACTATTTAATTTAATAACATAAGAGGTGAGTGACTGCTGTACACAACCTCCCTACCTGTGAGCATTCCCCTATTCTGGGCCTGGAAAGAACAGAAGACAGACCACGTTCTCTCAGACACCTGGACTCCTATTAGGCATGTTAGATGCTTAGATCCATAGACAGACTCCTTCAGGCCAGGTGTGGTCACTGCCTGTGTGATCTCAGACGTCCCCTTGCAGGTCTGCCTGGCCTGTGATTCCCTGACTCACTGGCTAATTGGTCGACTGAGAGGCACTGCTGGAAGATCAGAGGGTGAAAAAAGGGGATAAGTGAAGAGGACATCCTCCCAACCCTTCTCTGAGCATCTCCAGCCATTGCTGTGTCTCTTGCTGGCTCTGGTCCCAGTGGATGGCCTTCCTTCCTCTGCGGTGGGTACCTCTCTATCGAGATGGCCTTCTGCACTCTCCATTGCTTGTGTTACTATTTCCCATATTAAACACCATCCTTCTGAGATACCTGGAATGGGTTCTGTTTTCTTGACTAGACCCTCAGCCTTGTTGGATAGATACATTTACACGTGAACTTGAAAATGTTGTGATCCAAGGAAACTCTACAGGGGGGCCCCTTCTCTCTACCTCTCTCCTAAGCCACATGATCACTCTCTTTGCTTGTTCATTTTGGTCTGCACATTTGCGTGGGGCTTACCACCAGTTGAGAAACCTTCTCAGAACACTAGAAAAATTCAAGATGGCTCCAGAGGTGTGTCAAAAAGTGAGATAAACAGAGCCACTTTAAAATGGGGCCAGAGCTGCCATCCCAGAGGAAGTGCCTTGCATGTCTTATGCCTCAAACCTTTGGAATGTAAAAACAGGGCAAAATCACCTTTGAACTTGGCGTAAAACAGCCTTGTGTCCCAAAGAGCTGTTTGCAAAGATAACAAGAAAGCAGGTATTATGACTACTGGACAGATGACTACCTGAGTGAAAATTAAAAACATCCTTTAGAATTAGCATCACTGTGTTAGCTTATTTGCACCAAGAGAAATTCCTTCCTTCTACTGATGTAACTGTTCCCCTTCCCTTTCTCATAAACACCTATTGCCTTTGTCTCCTAAAAGAAACACAACTTGGGCTTCTGTCTGAATTCGTGCTTCCCGAACAGCTCTTCTTTTTTATCTCAAATAAGGGCTTGTTGCCTGTCACTTTGAAAGGTCTTTCATTTTTAGGTTAGTAGGTATGTACCTGACCCAAGAAATGACAATCAGTTCATCTTCTTCCTGGATCCGATGTAACTGGGTTTGTTGAGCTGGCCGGTTGTCTACACGTGGGTTTTGTGTCTCCAGCAGAGCCCACTGCCCCTCGGAACCCTCTGTGAAATGTTCCCATTCAGGTGTTGATGTCAGAAATACCATCACTCAGCAGTGGCCCACACCGGAGAGCGGGGCGGAGGCTTTAGCACCAAGGCCCTGCATGGGAGATAAAGCAGTAGACAGACTATCACGTCTGCTGCGGCTTGCTCCTTAGCCTTGCACAAGTCATTGCCAAGTCCAGGAACAGCAGACCATCGGAGCAAGAGGAATAGAAGAAATTCAGGATGCCCGAGAAGGACCCGGGTTGGTCACTGGCCCTTGTTTCACTGCTATTGGGGCACAACTTCCGGGCGATGATTGTCACTCAGATGACCTTGGGGCCACAGTTCACTACCACCTGGTCCCACTGTGGAAATCACAGAACGCAACCTGGGCTTGGGCAAAACCCTTTCTACATGTTTTCTGATTCAGTGACAACCCTAAGCTTTTTAATAGTACACATGATTGTGTGGTGTTTACAAAGGTGGAGCCTGTCCCTCAGAAAGGTGAGGGGACGTACGGAATCACAAAGCAATTGGAAGGAGACGTACCCAGAGCTGTCCACCTTCAAATCCCAGGGTCCTCTTGCTGTAACACCTTCTTGCCGGGGTCAAGTATGAGTTTGTAAACAAGGATACTGTCTGATTTTTAGAAATCATTAGATCGGTATTTGCCAAATGTGAATAAAACTATGCATTGGAAACAAACCCAAGACTTCATTTGATCTCATTGCTTTCTAACTGAGAAATGGAGACAGACCCAGTTCGCAAGGCTCTTTTTTTGTTTTGTTTTTTTGTTGTTGTTTTTGTGTGTGTTTTTTTACAATATTTAGAGCAGGTGCTGCTCCACTGAAAGGCTAGCAGAGCAGTTAAGCATAACAACTTTAACTGAGTTGAAGGACCAGCAGTACGGCTGTGGGCAAATCAATGAACCTCCATAAGGTGTAGTTTCCTACATTGTAAAACGGGCCTGGGAACATTTAACGGGAACAGTAAGGTGCTTGCTATCCTGAATATAGTGAATGTTAAGTAGTGTCTTGTATTATTACTTTATAGACACATATTATCAGTAGGATAATACTCACAGATATCACCCCCTTTCCAAAAACACGTACGTACATCAAGAATACAATAGCCAGCCCCACTCCCAACTTCCTCCTTCCTAGAGGAAGATTGTTTTTTAGATGGGATTAAGGATGGGTGGGTGTACGTTTTAAGAGCTAAAAGATTGGGGAGAGAAGGAAAGGCAGAAGAAGGGCCACATGGCTAGGGGACAGAGGACAAGAAGTTTCTGTGCGTTTACTGTAGGCAGAGGCGTTTAAGAAGCGTGACACTGTGTGAAAGGAAGGGAAGGGATTCGGAGTAGTGGGCAGCGGCACCCTGAGAAATGGCCCCGGGGACTATCATCAAATCCTTTTAATAGGTGGCAAGAAAAGTGAGTAGAGAATGGAAATCTCTTGAATTGCTTTTGGTTTTTAAACTTCTTGGACAGATAAGACTCCATGACTGAACTCTGTGTGGCCACCAACTAGGGGTATGGCTATTACCCATCATTCTTGTGACTGAGCATTTCTAGTGACAAGCATTGTACATCCTTAGTTGTTTTGTGCCTAGGGACGGAGAATGCCTTACCTCAAAAGCCAGCAGTTTTTCATTCATCCTTTGTCAAAATAGAGAACAGACAGATCAATGGATAGAAAGAGAAATCCTTCCAGGGCTACAGATTAATAGCCATGGGCACATTCAGCCTAGAAAAACAAGGAGGCCGTTCCAACTTGAGTCCCCCCGCCCCCGAGAGGTTCCCCGTGCTTGGTTACTGACTGAGTGGTCCTCAGCTGGCTGGGCGACTCATGGCTAGCTGACTTCAGAGATGGGATGGCAAAATAGGATTTTGAGGAAACAGATCTTAATAAACAACATCTGGGCGAAGCAAAGAAGAAACGAGAGTATAATCAGGCATCACCCATGCAGTGACAGATTGCATCTTTAATAAGCAGGCGCTTAATTAGAAAAGTCATTTGTAAGAGACATTAATGGAACGTGAGTAGTCAACTTTGACCAATACCCTTGTGTTGAAGTGTAGGCTTTGTCAGACATTGAGGTTCGTGTTTCAAATCTGATAATGATGTCCCCCTGTCCGTGAGCCATCAGTGTGTACACAAGATTGTGCTGGTGGCAAGAACAAGACTAAATGTTGGCAAGCACTTTCGAGTTTCCCTCTGCCCATTTTCCGTCCCCCAGCAGAAGGCTAATCAGGAGAACATAGGGTGTAGGGACTGGGGCAGGGGAGGGTGCCCCTTACCCCCAGGCATGGTGCATGCAGTGAGGTGTCAAATCGGTCTCACCCAAAGGAAGCCGTAAGTGTAGCCAGAAAAGGATGCCTGTGGCTGGTGGTCAATCAAGGGACAAGATGAATTATAAACACCAAGGAAATGGAGCCCAACCCCAAGCTGAGGGGGCATAACAAGAAGCCACAGGTCAGGATGGGAAGCTGGGTGGTGGGCAGGATTCGTTGTAGACGTGACCGGTGCCCACGTGGCGGAGAACTTCGCCCTCCTCAGTCCCTTGGCTAGGCCAGGCAGGGCTGCGCCATCCAAACGGTGGTTGTCAACTCTGGTCGCACAGTAGAACATGATTTTTAGAAACGCTGATGCCAGGACCCTACCCCAGACCAATTGTATGAGAAACTTAGTCATTGAGTCCAGACCCTATTTTGTTTGCTTATTTGTTTGTGTGTGTGTTTGTAAAGTTCCCCAGGTGATTATAATGTGCATCCAATGTTGCCAACCACCAAATGAAAGTGTCTGAGGGCAGCACAGTGTGGAGATGGAAGGCAGCTGTGGAATCAGCCAGATCCAGTCTGATGCCCCACCCTTGTGAGACAAGGTGGAAAGCATTAGACAAGTCTGTCTGAGCCTTATTTTCCCCATCTGTGACACTGAAATAATAGTACTGCTGACTAAAGATTTTGGGAGGATTAATGAGATATATGCAAAATTCTGATTCTATGTCACTCAGTCTACCCTCTGGTAAAAATCACTCTATGACTTCCATAAATTCTTATTAAACACTAAATATGTGCTTGGATACTTCCAGATGAATAAGACAGAACGGGTACTCATCTCTGGAACAGCGGATTCGTCAGAACCACCTGGGAGGCTTGTTAAAGAAGCAAAGATGCCTGGTCCCCACCCCAGAGTTTCTCCTTCTGAAGGTCTAGGGGGTAACCTGATCATTAACTTTCTAAGAAGTTCCCTGATGATTCTGACGTTACTGGTAGGGATCCCACTTTGCAAATCATTTCCCTAGGAAATGACAGACTATTAGGAAGAGCAGACAGTTGGATCGGCAGTTTGGTAGAACGGGATAAATGCTGTGAGTTGAGAGGAGCTAGTGTGAGGTGTGGGAACCTAAAGAGGAGGTGACTTTGAATCTATTCCAGGAGGCAGGGACGTTAGGGAAGGCTTCCTGAGAACAGGTAAGGATGGGAAGGAGTTCAAAGGAAAAGCAGGAGGAAGAGACCCCTGGTGGAGGGAATTGGCCTCATTGAGAATAAGAGTGAAGAGCAGCCTGGGGGCACATGGGGACCTAGAGAAGATCAGTGATTTAGATCATGGAGTGTGGGGTGAGGGGTACTGAGGGCAGGCAGGTGCAGAGAGACACTGGGAAAGGAGCTCGGTGCTTACAAGCCATTTATGTGAAAGACAGTTGGAGGCCACTAAAGAATGCTAAGGAGGGGCTCTGATGGCCAGGTTCTGGAGGAAAGCAGTCCTGAAATCATGGCGTCGCAGAACCACATTCCTGCTGGAGTCTGTAGGGAATAACCCAGCCCTTGCCTTGCCCCACTTTCAGAGGCTGCCCACCTTCCTTGGCTCATGATCTGCTTCTGGCAGTGACATTACTCTGACCTCTGACCTCTGCTTCTGATGTCACATCCCCTTCATGTATAAAGACCCTTGTGCTTACATTGGGCCACAGGATAATCCAGGATGATGGCCCTGGGATCCCAGGTCCTTAATTTAATCACACAATACAAAGTCCCCTTTGTCATTTAAGTTAACGTATCTGTTCATAAGTTTAAGCAATTAGGAGATGGACAAATTTGGGGGCTTTTATTCTGCAAATCACAGTAACAAAAATGATACATGGATAATCTCTTGGGGGCATAATTTGCAACAAAATTGGAGACAGTAAACATCAGAATACTAAAGATTAAGAAGGCAAATTATAAAATGACATGAAATCTCTTCCATGCACTAAATCTGTTGCCTTTCTCCTTAAATTAACTCAGTGGGACAAACTTAGTCAAAATCTTCTCTGCAATGACCAATGGAATGATTTTATTTCTTTTTCATTTATTTAATAACTTAAAGTCCACCTTTCCTCCCTCCCTTCCTTCCTTCCTTCCTTCCTTCCTTCCTTCCTTCTTTCTTTCCTTCCTTCCTTTCTTGTTTCCTTCCTTCCTTCCCTCTTTCTTCTTCCCTTTCTTTCTTTTCAGATACTCTTTCTGAGAGCTCTGATTTCAATACTTTAGAAATGATGCCCAGATAGGTATGTAGCTATCTGAGATAACAAATTCAGTTCCAAGAATAAAAATGTGTTAGAAACTCCCTGAATCATGCTATCTTTTACTTGCATTAAAAAATAAACTAAAATTTGGGATTTTACCTTTTCATTTCTTCTCTAAACTGGTTTCTTAATTTTGAGGTTCACTTTTATGTAGACTTAAAGGACTTATATTTTCCACTGGAAACTATCCCCCACCTTCCAAAATAATTAGCTTTAAAAAAAAGAATTTGTAGTTCGCTGAGTTTGTGTACATGTGTGCATGTATTTTAAGTCAGAAAACAATTATTTTCTTGCAGTTAGTTGATGAATCCCCATGGTTAAGTTTCATGGGAAGTGTTTTTCCACTTCTAAAATAATTTTGCTAAAGAAAACAGGACACTACCTTTTTTTTTCTCCTTGTAATCCTGAAGTACTTTTCTATAGGTGAGAGGAGTGTGGCAATAAAATAAATCAGGTTATTTTAAAATCTGTAAATTTTGAGGAAAATATGCACAAGCTTGCATATGTACAATGTTATTCCTTTTAAGCCTCCTCTGAGGCTAAGAGTGTGTTATATTCCTATGTGGACATTTTAGAAATTTTAGTCTTTGCGAGCTAATGGGAAAAGACATACAGGTGTTGGGAACACAGGATTCTTTGAACACATGTGAGTTTCTCAAGTAGGATGCACATGGGAAGGGAGTGAGGATACTCACAGATTGATTTGTAACTGCCTGTGGCAGTGCCCTAAATGGAATGTCATCCATGGTGAGCTAGGTTGGGCCAAAGTGGAACAATGTTTGACCAGGCTAAACACAGCCTGAATGAGATTCAGCTAAATGGTTTCCCTGTCTCCTTTGACCTACCCTAGTGCTAAGTCCTGGATCTGAGCCTCACAATGAGAAAGCCGTCTTCTGCCTACCTGAGCAGTGTGGGAAAGAGGACAAGGCATTCACCAGTGGACAGGGTCAGTTCACAGTCTGTACACAGACCGACGGCCAAACAATATGGGCTCATCAGTCTCATCTACCAAACAGCATTCTTCCTTGGAGAGAGAGAGAGAGATGGACCAAGGGATGGAGACTGTGAGCTTTCTTTCAAAGAATTATCATTGGGAATGCTAAAAAGTGTAATACTCTTGGCAACAAAATTTCCATTTTTGGGGGGTCTGAGCTTTACACTTAACCTAGCAGACGAAGGCCTATTGGCATGAGTGTCGTGTAGAGGCCTGGGACCTGTGTGTGAGGGGTGGAAATAGGCAGGAAGCCTGGACACAGGGAAGAGAGCGGGCTGGGCTGAAGCTGTGACTCAGATCTGTGCTTCCTGAGAGAACCCAAAGATGAAGAGGTGTTTCTTGACCATGAAGGATGTCTGCGAAGAGCTCCTTGTCGTTGCCAAGGGCTCCCTTGTTTTCGCCCTCCAAGGTCTCAGTCTGAATCACGCCATTCCTGGGGAACGGCATTTCGGGGCTATGACAAGAGTTGCTCCTGAAAACCAGGGACCACAGATGGGGGTCACCCCTCTGGTTGGGGTCTGGAGCTGGATCCCATTGGAATATTTTAGTTAAGGGCTGTGCTCAGTGCTGCTCATCTGGTGGACCATTAAAGGTCGGAATGCCCGAGCACTAGGGCTTCACCTTCTAAATCTGCTGCCTCACTTTGTAACCCCAGCCAGACTCCTGGCTTTAAATGCCACCTATTTGTTAGTAATTCCAAAATTCATATTTCAAGCCTGCCCACATCATTAAGCACCAAATTTGTATATGCACTGCAACTCTGACATCTATAGTTTAACGTCTAAAACACATCTCAAACATAACCAGCCAAAGCAGGACTCATAAGTTCCCCCCCCCCATTTATAAGTCTGCCCCTCCTCCAGTCCTTCCTCTCATGGTCATTAGCATCTGTTCAGTTGCTCAAGGCCAAAGTTTGGGAGTCTTGTTTCATTCCTTCCATTTTTTAACTCTCAAAAACATCAGAAAATGTGAATTCTACCTTTAAATTATCTCTCCAATCTGCTTTCCTTTCTCCTTTCCTACTGTTATCAATCTAGCCCTGGCTTCAGATAATTTTTTATGGGGACGACTGCAGTTAGGTTCTAGCTGGTCTTCCTGTTTCCACTTATTCTCCCCGCCATCCTTCCTCCATACAGCACCCGGAGGGATCTCTTTCAAGGCATGAATCACAGGGTATCGCTGTCCTACTTAAAGCTGCAAAAGCTTGCCATTGTGACTCGAGCAGTACTTGGATTTCTTGCCATATGTTGCACGGCCCCAGGAGACCTGGCCACTGCCTTCCTTTCCAAATGTGCCTTCCACAAACTCACAGTCATGCAAGCATACTGGATCTCTCTCTCCCTCTCTCCTCCCTTCCCTCTCTTCTCTCCTCGTCCCTTCTGTCTCTCCTCCTCATCTTCCTTCTCTTCTTCTTCTTCAGCTCTTTTCCTTCCCATTCTCTCTGTCATATCTATGGCTCCATAGAATTTTTGTCATTGCTGTTCCCTCTTCTTAGAAATTATAGTTTTCAGATATTCACATATTTGCCTCCTTTTATCAGAAAGTTCTCAGGAAAAAATGCCATCTGCCTAAGTAAAGGTTTTCTGGATCAAATCACCCTTAAGGGTCATCCTTTATTAAATCACATTGTTTTACTTGCTTACTATCAGATTTCACTTTCTGGCATTATTTTCATTATTTATTTGCTTATTTATTATTTTCCTCGATTCACTGGAATGCTAGGTCTATATAGCTGTGCACGCCTTGTCCACTGTGGTGGTCCTGGGACACCACATTAGGGAGACCAACTTGTCCTGATTTGATGTCTTGGGGAACTCTTCAACCAGCGAAGCAGGACTGTTGGCCAGCCTATCTTTAGTGTCACATAATAGATGTTCAATAAACACCAGACCTCATTTATTTCCATGATGTAAATACATTGGGATTTCACAAATGAAAGCAAACCATCACTTTGGATGACCAAAGCCATATAAGTCAAACAATTTAGCAAACATATTCTCACAGAAAGAAAAGGAGAGGTTAACCATAAAACAAGAAGATGATGTCATGATACAGGAGCATGCATTTACAGATAACGGTCAATTAGAGTTCTTAAAAGTGAAAAGATAATTAGTGCAAAAATATCCTCCACAGATGAGATGAACAGCACCTTGGATACAGAGTAAATGTGAAGAACAGTTTACCCTTGAACAACACGGGTTTGGACTGAATGGGTCCACTTATACACGGATTTTTTTCAGTAAGTACTATAAATGTATTTTCTCTCCTTTATAATTTTCTTAATAACATTTTCTATCATCTAGCTTACTTTGCTGTAAGAATACAGTATATAATATATATATAACATACAAAATATATGTTAATAGACTGTCTATGCTATCAGTAAGGCTTCCAATCAATAGTGAGCTATTAGTAGTTAAGGTTTGAGGGAGTCAAAAGTTGTACCCAGATTATCAACTGTGTGGGGTCAGCTCCCCTACCACCCCTGTCGTTCAAGGGTCAACTGTAGTTTCTGTGAGGCTAAGCTGAGGGAAACACAGAATGAAACAGAAATGGGTAAAGAAATGGAAAATATGAAAAAAAATTTAGAGGTATTTAGCATAGATCAAGGATCTCTAAATCTCATCTGATACAGAAATTGCGTAACAGAGAGAATAGAGAGAATGATGGAGTTCAATATTTTGAATCATGATGAATGAGATCTCCCAAAATTAAAACACAAAACAAAACAAAAACTCAAAAACAAGATTACAAAGTCTTGCTAAGTGACAAGAGAGATTAAAAGATTCACACACGTGGAAACAGCCAAGTTTCAGGGCAGCATGATGGAGACAGAGAACCTGAGAAAGCTGCCGGCTTAAAAACTAAATGATAATCACCTAAAAACTAATGATAATCAGATTGACATCAGGTTTTCCATGTAGGGCAACGGATGGGAGAAGTTATGAGAATATTACTTAAAAAATACTAAGATAAGATGGCTCTGAAACAAGAATTCCACACTTAACCATGTTATTGGTGAAGAATGAAGGCGATATAAAGACACATGTCTGACATACAGAGTCTTAGAGAATTTACTACTTCCAGAATCTCACGAAAGAAAGAAAGAAAGAAAGAAAGAAAGAAAGAAAGAAAGAAAGAAAGAAAGAAAGAAAGAAAGAAAGAAACAAAGAAAGAAACAAAGAAAGAAAGAAAGAAAGGAAAGAAAGAAAGAGAAAAGAAAAATCTACATAATCTCGAAAGAAGATACATGAAGTGAAATAGAGATATAGTAAAAGATAAGAAATAATAAATTGCAAAGAAATCTGTAATAAATAATGACTATTGGCAGCAAGCTCTCCTATCTATTATACAAATGTGAGACTGATACAGGGAAAATAACCATGATGCACCAGTATCACAAGGCTTTCTTTTCATTCCAAATAAATTTATTTTTACTTGAAATTTTTTACCTAAAATAGATTCATTTGTTAACTTTTGGGGGGTAGGATTGAGGCTTTTTAATTTGTGTATGACTTGGCTGAATGGTATTTTATAAGCTGTTTCTTATACAAATCAAACCTACTTTACATTGCTAACAGGTTTTTTTCTCACTTGAACTTCTTTTAATTAGAGTGAAGAATTAATTTGATAAGAACTCTTGAGTGTAGGATCTTCCTAATACTTTACAAATGTTTTCATTCTTTTATATTTGTCTTACCTACATTTAATTAGCAGTTTTATGTTTCTCGCCTTTTCTGAATCATTCAAAGCTTTCAATGTGGTTTTCATGGAAACGACTCTCTTTCCTTTTACACTTAGGTCCCGTTGTTTGCTGTAATACTTCATTAAACCACATCACTGACTCCTGGGATCATCAGTTTTGGGGACAAACGTGACTAACGCTTGCCTCACTCCTAGTGCCCTTTGTGGGAGCAGAGCAGAGGCCTGAGTCACGCAGTGGGCACCAGCCGGTAAATCCTACAAAGATGATGGAGAGAGCGCTGGTCAATCCAGAAAGTCACTTCAATGTAGGTCAGCTGAGAGAGCGTCTGCTATCCCCGTGCAGCAGCAGTACTACTAAAAATCATTATTAAATTGCAATGTAATGTGTCTAATAATAAGATGATGCTATAGTTCAAGAAAAACTAGCAGAGACGGAAGGTGGTGAATGCAAGTAAAGGAGATTCAAGTCTGTCTTCTTCAAGTACAGGAGAAGGCCATGATAAATTCAGGTTTTCACAGAAGAAAAGTTAAATGTGGGTGTTAAGATACAAGAGTAGCTATGTAAAATGTATAAAATGAATCTATAACTTCTGTACTGAAAGAGGGGGGAAATGTTTTTCTAATACAAAACTGGGGAAAAAACTAATGACTGATAATAATAAGAAAAAGCGAATAATAAGACCTCCACATATCCAAATACATATGAAGTAGAGTAAATAAATAAAGATAGGCTATACTCACATGTTTAAAAAGAGAACTAAGATTTAATTTTTCATTTAATTCAACTATGCTTACAGGTATATGTCATAATGTCCTAGTGGTTATGTAAAAAATGATGCATATTTTGAAGACGTGCCTATTGAATTATATAGAACTGAAGTGACATATGTGGGGCTCTCTTTAAATTATTTCAGTTAAGACAAAGAGGACTAAATTAAGTAAATATGGTAAAATCTTGGTAAGCATTGAATTTGGGTGATGGGGACATCAGAAGTTTATTATATTATCACTTACTATTGGTATGTTTGCATATTTTCACTAAGAAAAATTTGAGGGAGTCAGTTAAAGTGGTGTTCAGGAGGAAATGGATGGCTGTAAAGCATTCATTAGAAAACAAGAAAGATTGACAATAAATGAGCTGAATGTTCAACTCCACCAGCTTTTTTGGTCAGCTTTATCACATTCACCATTATTTTGTAGGGTATCCAATGGACACTTGTGTCATTAGGGAGACCACCTCAGGGATGGTGTAGATGCCTGACCACTGCACTGTACACCTGAAGCTGAAGCTGAACAATAATGAATGTCAACTACAAAACTACAATTATTTATATATATATATATATATATATATATATATATATATATATATATATACACACACACACACACACATACATACATACATACATACATACAAGTGGAGTACAGCATAAGGAATAGAAACAGTGGAAATGTAATGGCTGTATGCTATGTCAGAGGGGTAGTAGATTGGAGGAGGGGGGTTATCACTTTGTGAGGGGTATAAATGATAAATGTCTAACTATTACAGTGTTTTGTACACATGAAACTAATAAAAAACATTTTTAAAAGAGTGTAATTTGGTAAGTTTTAAGAAAATACATACAATTGGGTAGCCATCAGTGAAATAATGATATTGAACATGGAAGATTCAGTATTTAAAAGATGTTAATTATCTCCCACTTAACCTATACATTTATAATTTAATGTAATCCAATCAAAGGCATCCTTTAGGATATATAAAAAATTCATTTAAATGTTCACATGAATGAGGAAACATATAAAAAACAGACAACATAAATTCAAAAAATGTTTTTAAATGGATTAATTGTATCTACCAGAGCTGACGATGTGTTATATGTTATGGAACTTTAAATGATACAAATGTCAATAAGTGACACTGTCCAATAAGTGGTACACAGATGACTGGACCACCAGCATGAGTGCCCAAGTAGACAATAGCCTGGAACTCGAATATGATGGAGGAAGGATGGCTGATCAGTATGAGTGACAGAAACACTGCTAGATATTCACCAGATCATTTCATTTTTCTCCTACGAACACAGGAAGCCAACATTACCCATCTCTCCTGGAGTCTAGAATGAAATATAGATTCACTGGAATGCAGATGGAAATGCTATTTAGTATTTCCTGTTCTGACCCCGAAATGGCCCCCAAGTGATTACTCACATTTTCTTATCCTGCATGATTGAAAGTGAAGGACTCCAGGATGGTGGAAGTTCAAGGTGGAATGAACCAGATCTCTGCGACCTTGCATGGCGGAGAGCTTCCCAGGTGAGCGAGCTCATCTGCATTGAATTGTGAGTAGAAACTGAATTGTATAAATCAAAGAGGAACAAGGATTACTGTAATAGTTAGCATTTAACCCCTAATTAATACAGTAGGGGAAACGAATATTTAATGTGTGGCTTGGGGGAAATGTCTATCCATTATAAAGAGAAAGAAAACTGCAATAGTACTTTGCTTCTTACTAGACAGGAAGAAAAAATCAAGGAGGAATAAATACTCAATCATTTAAAAATACACTTAAAAGTATAATAGCAGTCCTTGTGACGTTGCGATCAAGAAGGCTTTCTTAAACAAAATGCACAACAGAATAAAACAAGAATCTTAAATAAAAATAACTTTTAAATGTTAAAATCCTAAAAAGAAATCTAAGTGAACAGAAAAGAAGACATACCACTAGGAGAGAAAACATTCTCAACATATAAAACAATATCATTATTCAAAATACATAAAGTATGTCTACAAAGTAATGTCGAAAAACCAAACCGTGGAAAAAGAAATAAGTGAAATTTATGAATAGAAGCGGAAATTTAAATGGCCCATATATTTAGGAAAAGGTGAGCAACTTCTCTAATAATCAGGAAATGCAAATTAAATAAGAATGAGCTACCATTTATCATATGTCAGATTGGCAGAGATTAAACAGTTTGCTAATAATCCAAGTGTTGGAGCGTTCAGCCAGTATAAAGTGCTGAAGACATCTTGGAGCACAATTTAGCATTACCTGGACCAGTTGTGCAAGCAATGCCAACCGTGTGTGCTTTCCAGACCAACACCAGCCCACCTGCACAGCAGAACCATGCGATGTGTTCAATGCATCATAGTTTGCAAAAGCAAGGAACTAAAGATAATCTTCAAGTCTATCAACATGGGAATAGTCAAGTAAAATATGGTATCTACATGTGATGGAATAGCTCTTAAAGGAAAAACTAGATACAAATCTAAGAGTTTGTGAAAAAGCATATTGCAGAACAATATATCTAGAACTCTCCCGTTTATGTACATATTTAAATGTATACAATTCGTATACAGTAGTTTTTCTTTGGGGTTTCTTGTAGATAAGAATGGAGAACAATGACATTCCAAGGACATACCCTATTGTTAGCGTCCCAAAATAGGTGACACACTGAAATGGACAGAACTTGTGGGGCGTTTAGTCTGAGACACTTCATACATTTGTTTTGGTTTGGTTTTCTTTTTTATTTCTTTGTTTATGGGGCAATTTGTAAGCGTGTGATCAGCTCTGGGAAAGTCATTAAGGGAGACTGCAGGAGCTGGGTGGAGTTAGAGCAGGGAACATGGCCCCACCTGTACCTGAAAGGGTGCTGTAGGGAGTGGTTGCTGGAGAGGACAGGAGCGTGCGTAGCGGGGGACAGAGCCAGCCCGTGACAACCCGCTGGGGATGCAGCTGGGATAAAATCCCAAATCTAGTCTTGTTGTTTCAGAAGACTTGGTAGACTTCCCTTCTCCACTTCCTCTGTCTCTTTTCCCCCTTCCCCAGACCTCTTGAATATGGATGGTTGGCTAGTCTTTGCTCTGATTCTTGAGGAAATTTTTATTTTGGACTCTGAAAAATCAATCCTTTCCCACTGTTTCATTCTGATACGATATTCTTGCATTACGCGATAATGGGAGTCTTCCTATCTTGTGCCCTCTGCTCATTAAACAGGAGAAATTCAGCAAGTCACAGCACCTTTCAGGACCCTGCTTTTCTTACCTTTGAAATAGGGACGATCACACTGATGGCAAAGGGGCCTGGGGAAGATCTCCGGAGTAACATGGCCTCTCTGTGGCCTGACATCGTGCTTCTGAATTGTTAGTGTGCGGACGAAATACCTGGGGATCTTGTTAAAATCAACATTCTGATTAACTGCCTCTGGGGTGGGGCCTGCGATTCATAATGCCCACGATGCTGGGCCACCAACCACACCTGAACCGCAGGTGTTAGCCATGGAGGTGAAAGTGTTGCATGCATCCTGAAATCTGTTTAGGAAATCCTAGGGCAAACAGGTTTCGTTACTGCAGGCCTCCCCAGTAGCTCTGATCTGCTCCCTGTACACAGGGTCCCCTCAGCGAGAACTGTAGTGTGCATGGAAGAATCTGATAAAGGCTGGTCAACAGAATGAAGGCCCAGCGTGGGACTTCAGAGCCGTCCGTGGTGTAAAGCCCTCTTACCTGGCAGCACTCAGAGAAATCAAAGCAGAGAGTAACTTGTTCACCATGCGGTGACAGATTTTTATCATTTAGCAATCAAGCGCTTAATTAAAAATAAGTAATTCATAAGAGTGATTAATACTAGGTGCCTGAGTAGGTTTGTTCAACACTCTTGGCATTTAAATACAGGATGAAAATCAGAATTTCTTTCTTCAAAAAAAAAAAATATTCGTTTAAGAAACGAGCCTTATTTGAGCAAATGCATTTGGTGCTTAGTTTGAAGAGGAATATAATCTCCACACTGCATTCTACTGTGCCAGGCTACTTATAAACACATGCTTAGACAGAACACATTTAAGAGTTTACTTGTTCAGTCAACAAATGTTTACTTAGGGTCTACTCTGCCCCAGCCCCTGTATTGCACACGAGTTATACTGTCCCAAAGGAGAGCCATGGAGCACACCACTACCCTCAGGAACTTTACATTCTAGTGGGCCAGACACTCACATATGGTGTGGGGGGGGGGGCAGCCACAGAACCTACAGGCGTGTGTGTTATACCGAGGAGTGGAGTCTAGTTAAAGGGGCCAAAGGAACAGGAAGCAGCCACCTTGAACCTCTCCTCCCAAGGCCACTTCCAGTCCAGAACTGCTGGCTGGCCAGCCCTGTCGCCAACACAGCCTGCTCTCCCTCCCACTCTCCCCAGCCATTCCACTCCACAGGGAGCAATCGGAGTGGCCTCAGGTGAACCTGAGCCTAAGATGGAAATCACTTATGTTGAGGTTGGCCTAATATATCTGACTGTAGAAGGTAAACCCAGCGACTTCTAAAGCACAAAGCAAACAACCCAACCCAAAGAACAGTCACCCTCACTTCTGCAGGACACATGAAATCTCTGACAGCCAAAAAAGACAACTCGGAAGATGTCTGGAAAACAGCAACCTTTGTCACCGTCAACTAAGTAGGGGAGTGGTCAAGACGCCCAGGAGACTTGCTTAGCTCCTACAAAGCGATCGTGGGTAGAGGGGACAACAACAGCAAAACGACAAGAATAACTTTAGAGTTTTTTGAACCACTTTCTTGCCTGCATGACGTAGCTTGGGTAAATTATCATCGTCTCCACCCTACGGACTGAAACACTCAGAGTGAAACATGGCGACCTAGCCTGGTCTGTCCACCCCCAGCCCTATCTCGGGTTCCAGGCACTTACTGTATTCTGGCTTCAGAGTGAGGGTGGGTGGCTGTCAATAGCTCTTGTGCCAAATGCCATTTCTGGAGAAACAGTGTGTGGAAGACCTGCCTCTCCCGGGAGGAAAGGTGAGTTGGAGTGGTTAGATCAAGGCGCCTTGCTCCAAATCACAAGGGGATATGCTAAGTATTGCGCAGTGCCGTGTGAGGCTGCTGCTGGGCCTGGTGAGTTTGGGAGGCAGTGGAAACCAAGAAGGGAGACTTGTGCATGGCAGGCCAGTGAATTCCAGCAGCCCGGTGCCTCTGCTTAAAGACCAGGCGCACAGCCTTTCTGAGAGCCTGGAGGGTGGACTCCTTCTGCATGGACTTTCCAGAAGCTCTACAAGAGCGTTAGCGCCCTCGTTGCGTTGGTTCCCCTGCATCACTGCTCCTGCTGCGCCCCTCACCTGGGATTCCTTGCCCTTTCATCCACCTCGCCACTCTTCTCGCCCTGCTTCACGTCCGTCTCACGCGGTGCTCCCAAAAAGCCACCTGGGGACAGAAGAGCTAAGCTGATTTTGTTCCTCCGCCTCTGCTTTGCATGGCCTCTGGGACCGCGCCTGTCCCAGCATCGGGGTGTTTCCAAGCAGCTCCCGCCTCCAGGTGGTGTCCTCGTCACCTGTGGCCCCAGCTCAGAACCTGGCTCGGGCCCTGACACTTCAATATTCTTGCCCTGATTAATACGTGAATCAATGAATGCGTGTAATGATCGCCGAGTCTATGGGAGCTTTAGAGGCCCCAGCTCGGCCGTGCTAGCCTCTGCTATTTCTTTCATCGCCCTGAGATCAGCAGCATTAAAGCAACCTCATTAAACACACAGCTTTTGGGATTGAACATGACTGGATTGGAGCCCCTACTGGACTGCTAACTAGCTGGGACTTTTCGTTATTTAACTGGTCTAAACCTCATCTATAAAATGGGTTAGTATGAAGGGTAAATGAGCTCCTGGATGTCAATCATTTATGCTAGAACTGTAGTCGTAGTAACAGCAACAGTAGTCGTAGTAAAAGAAAGAGCAGCAACAGCAGTAGCAATAGTAGGAACAGCAGTAGTCATCACAGAAGTACTAATGCAGTAATGACAGTAATAAAAGCATTGACAGTGTTAGCAATAGTGTGGGTAAGAGCACTAGTAATGATTAAGTTGCTGGCTAAGAACCCTCCCATATTCTTCTATCTTGTTTTATTATTTCCAGCTGTAGACCACCCACAGTTTTGACAACTCAGGACAAAATTATGAGACAATCAGATCAACCTACAATTGGTAAAAGAGTACATTTTTTAAAGGTGCTTCCGTTAGTGAATGCCAACCGAAAACTACTCAAATCCGAAAGTGTTCATAGCACAGCTCTCTACTCAGAAGTTCTAAGAAACACCGAAGCAGTGTGCCTGACACGAGAAACCTAATTTCCTATCTCAGGAAGACCTGGGACGGCCGACCTGGGACGGCTGAAGGAACGCTGGTCGGTTGGAGGCTGCAGCCCAAGTCAGCCTTGAGCAAACAAATGAGAAATTGGCTGTCCTGTAGGGCACTGGCTTCCTCTCAAAGCTGGACCTGAGAGAACGCAGATCTCAGTGGTGTCTGCAGGCTGTGCCACTCCTTTTGCCTTTCCAACTTGGCTTGTGCAAACAATCTCATTAATCCCTGGTCAAGTCCCAGCATGCAGCAGCCTGATGAAAGAGAGTGAAAGAGAAATGAAAGAAAGGCTGGCCCTTGGATCCAGGAACTTTAGGATTCCCAGATTGCCCCTCCTCCAACCTTACCAATGGCCAGCGAGGGTGGACAGAGCAGCTGAGTGTGGCATTTGTGGCTGTTGCTGTCTCTGTCCTCACTCCAACTGACCAGGAGTTCAGGTTTGGAAAGAGCTCCTGGCATCCTGACCTGATGTCATGAAGAGACCTCTGCTTTCTAAGGCAGAATGCATTCAGAATTGTTTGTGACAGTGGGGCCTCCACCCCTGTGATTATTTAATTCTTCTGGAATCCAGGGGGTTGTCATGAGGCACTAGACTAGCAGTCCAGGGCAAGTCAGCTTTCTTCTCTCCTTCATAGGACATCTACCTACCCTAAGGTTGCAAGAAGGAGCCAAAAGTCCATTGGAGAAAAGCTTATTCATTCTGGTTGGAGCGGAGTCAGACACAACTGACACGCTTAGGGCTGACATTACTTATGTCTACTTGGGAGACCATCCGTGCACAGCTACCAAACTAAATGGTTTTGTGATCCTTTTTCTCTCCACCTCCCTCTGTCTCTTTTTCTATGATACTAAAACTGAAAAGCCAAATCCATTAAACAATTCATACTTTGATTTGCAAAAGACAACAAACATATCCTCTGGGCAGGGGAAGCGTGTCTCTTCTTGCATCCGAGTTCAGGAACACTGAGTCTCTCTATTCAGGTCCTTCCAGGTGCATCGAGTTGAAGGGTGATCTAATTGGCTTTCAAGGTAAAAGGAGTGTCCATTGTCCACACGGTTCTATTCAGTAATTTTTCTGCCATTGAACACACACAGACCGATCATTTAACCTTGATTCCAACATCTGCTAAATGAAGAATTAAACATGCTATTCACGGGGCAGACACGGGGAGGCTGGATGCTCCCAGCACAAGACTTGTCCCTGGGTAGGTGCTCAAAAGTATCTGTTAAAGGAAAGAGTGAGCTTTGCTAAGTGAAGAAAACAATGAATCATAGAAGTGAGAGCAGAAAAGGAAGTAATAACAAATACAGTTTAGCATTCTGTGGGGACAGAGCCCCAGAGAGCAGTTTCCAGGCTCTCAGCCTCACATAGAGAGGTGCTGGCTCAGGTAGTAAATGGCCATCAACTATGATTGGATGACCATCAGCTGTGGCTAGCTGGCCGTCAGCTGTAACCAGTGAGCCATTGGCCACTAATATAACTGCTGTGGCTACGCTAGCAGAAAATGGGGGATAGCAAGAAGATGGCAGCTGGCAAGCGTGGATTGCAGTTAGCATGGCGGATTGCAGCTAGCGAAGGGAGTCGGTCAGTTGGCGGAAAAGCAGACCGCAGGTCGCACGTCGTGTGAATCCAGCCTCCAGTGAGACTATAGTGGTGTGACTCCCCTACCTAGAGCTCCATGGGTGTTCCTTTTTGGCCTGGCCATGCCCTGCGTTCTTATGTGGGGAGCAGGAGCTGAGACCCCGCAGACCGCCCTGCGTGACACACTCCCACCTCCGGTGCAGAAGGAGACTCTCCGGGGGCAGTCACTGGCCCTAGGTCACACGGCCATGCATTGCAGAACAAGCACGACAGAGTTCTCCAAAATCCTAGGCCAATGTCTTTCAACTACAGGTCAGAGTCAAGTGTCTGCTCATGACAGAAATGTGCTCTCTCCTTTTTAACGTTTTATTTGTAGTAGTAGTAGCAAGAATGCATTCAAAGTATAGCCCTTTTGACCACTCTTGATTTTCTTACAATACTTGAGAAATACCGATGTGGTACCCAAAACAATGCTGGACCAGGGCAGTCCATGGACCGACAGCCTTGCATCCTTGAGTGTCCATCAGACACTATAGAAATAGAACCCGGGAATCTGTACCTTAACAAATTATCCGGGCGATTCTGTTGTATGCTGCCTTTTGAGGGTCACTAATCTAGACCAAAGCAACTGGGTGCCTGGTGCTTGTAACGGTTCCCATAGCCCTGGCCGGCTCAGCTAGGGACCATGGCAGGCGTTGTGGATTGACTACTTACCCCCTTCTGCCTCATCTGTCTACCAGCACAAAGACGTAGAAAGCCAGGTGTTCTCTTTGCCAGTCTTGCAGTTAAAGGTGTCCAGGAAACTGAATTCTCACTAGTGAGATACATGTGGAGATCTACTGGGAGTTTGGGAAAGATATTTCTTTCCTGCTCAGAAAAAGACACGTGAGGACAAACTCCATGTCTGTGTCGACGTCTGTTCCTGACTTGGAATGCAGTGTGTGAGGACCCGATACTTGTCCTGCAGCCATCTTGCAACCAAGAGGAGAAAGTCCAGAGAACCTTAAAGATGCCAGGCCAGACTAGCAGCACCACTGAAACGCTATACCCCTCAGGGTGTCCTTGGTGTGGAAGAGCAATAATTATATTCCAGTTACACATCTATTATCAAAGCTGTCATTTTGCTAAGAAAGTTTTCCTCCACAATAACCATGACATAAGAAAATGGAGTATTACACTTCTCATAACTTGCATTAAAATAAAATAAAACCAGCTCATAGATTGAATGTTGCCATATAGAGTCAATGATTATGCAGCAAAAGGAGAAGAGGGAAGGAAGCAAAGAATGGCAAGGCATGACCTTGTTGAGGTGTGGATTCATTTCCCAGGGCTGCTATAACAAATTGCCACAAACTGAGTAGCTTCAAACGACAGAAATAGATTCTCTCTCAGCTCTGGAAGCCAGAATCATGAAATCAAGGTGTTAGCAGGGTTGGTAACTTCTGAAGGCTCTAGGAGAGAATATATCCCATGCCTTGTATTACAGGTTGAATTGTGCCCCCACCAAAAAAAAGTTCTTAAAGTCCTGACCCCAGTACTTGTGAATGTGACCTTTTTGGAAATAGGAGTTTTACAGATGATCAAGATAAAATGAGATTATTAGGGTCATCCCCAAGCCAATATGGCTGTGTTCTTATAAAATGGGAACAACAATGTGAAGACGTGGGGATGGCGCCATCTCCAAGCCAAGGAACACCCGAGTTTGCCAGAAGCTAGAAGAGGTGCAGGGACAGGTTCTCTGTCACAGCCCTCAGAAGGAACCCACCCTGCCCACACCAACTGGCAGCTGCCAGCAATCGTGATGTCCTTTGGTTGTACACACTTCACTCCAAGCTCTGCCTTCATCTTCACATGGGCTTCCCCTCTGTGTCTCAGATCGCTCTCCTTTCTCTTATAAGGACATTTATCATAGGATTTAGGGCCCACTCTAAATCCAGGATGATTTGATCTCGAGATCCTTAATTACATCTACAAGACCCTACTTATAAATAAGGGCATATTCATGGGCACCAGGGCTAAGACTCGCACATGTCTTTTTGTTGGGGGGATACAATTCAACCCATCAGGAGGCATTAATATTCTAGTGGGAAATATGATTTAACGGTTAATAATGTAATAAATCTATAGAAGACATGGTGTGCACCACCTGTGTAGTCAACCACGGGGTGGGAAAGGGGGAAGTAGTAGTTGATTCTGAGTTTTTCCTTCAGCGTAGATTGCCCAGAAAGCTTCCAAGAAAAAGTACACATTCTATTTTTCCATTAGAGTCAGGAAAAGTTTTCACGTCTCTGTATCTCTCCTCCCACTTTACGGCTTTACTTAGAGCAATAACTGGCCCCGAGATTAGGAGAAAAACCAGCACAACACACGAATGGGCTAATCATTCTTCCTTGCAGTGGATATAGCCACTTTCAGTTTTTGGTCCCATCCTAAGTACGACAGCTCAGTGACAAATTAAATCAATTAAGTTGAGAGCTCCTGGAGGGTGAGTGATAGACTGGTATAGGGTGCCGGGGTTGTAGTAAAAGCCCCACTTCTAATTAGCCACGGGAGCTGCAGCAAGACCCCACGCTTCCGTGGGCTTGCACTCCTTTATCTGTAAAAACAGGGGATGCCTGGCGCATCTCTCAGATTCCTTCCACACCACGATTCTTTGCACACACTCCCTCGGAATTTGGACAGGAGTTGAGTTGTGGGTTTGTTTTTTTCTTCTTCTTTTTTTTTTTTTTTTTTTTGCATATGATCAGTATGGAGATTTATGGAGACACTTGCTTTTTATACAGCTAAAGAGGGAAACACACATACACACACACACATACACACACACACACATTATACACAATAGCAGCAAGTGAACCTTTGCCAGCTTAACACACATTTATACAGCAACAGCAGATATAGTGACACCAGACTGCAGCTAAGGAAAGTGACTCTGTCAATATTTACTGAAACAAAAATGGTAACGCAGCCTGTATTTGGCTTCCTTCGCTCAACAAACCTCAGTCTCAGCCTTATATGCCAGGCTCTGGGTCCAGACACTGGAGAGAGAGCCATGAATAAGACTCCAGACCTGCCTCGAAGTGCTCAGGGTCCATCTGAGAGATGTACAAGGTGGCACCGCAAGGTGTCACATGTGCTATGATTGAGGTAAGTGTTAGGTGCTGTGACAGCTGCGAGGGGGACAGCACCCACGCCAGCCGTGGGGCCAGTCAGAAAGGCCTCTGAGAGGTGCTTCTGAGTCCAATTCTGAAGGATGTGTAGGAAGGTGAGGTGTGGGTTGCCCCGTTGTTACTTCAAGTTGCAAAGCAATTTGAATTTTACAGTTTCTCGACCTTTAAGTGAGCCACAGTGAAGCAGGAAGCTTCTAATGCGTTCCTGGTAGCGGGTGAAACCTTTCTGAATCTCTCCCAAGGTATGTGATGATCAATTCATTCCAACAGTTATTCTCTTTAACCACAGTTCAGATCAAGCCACGTCCCGCCTCCAGAATGGTCAAGGAAACCTGCCAGTCTGCAGGGTGACACCCCCCACCTGGGCCTTCCTGATAGTAAGGGCCCTCTGGTTTTCGGTTGACATTTCAATGCCATCTCACACCACAAATCACAATAAAACAAGACGTGGCATTGGAGGGAGCTTCACCTGTTTCAGGTGTAGGGGTCCACGGGTGTTCTGAGATGCGTATCAGTCAGCCTGGTCCATTTGGTTTCGAATCTTAACACCCTGGGACTTTGTATGGGGATGAGCCCCAGATACGGTGCCCGACACCTGTGGATCTAGGCTGGCCTCCGCTTTCCCATGTGTAAACCGGAGCTGCCAGTTTCTGGTCTGACTGCCTCCAGGGAGTAAAAATCAGAGCAGCAACGTGGCACGTACAGCCTTTTTCATTGAGGTCAAGGGAGCGCCTTATAAAGTCAGAGGTTGGGCTGTGATCTTAGGAGACCTGAGTTCCCGTCAGGGCTCTCAAACTTCCCTTTAACTCTGTGTCTCCATTTCCCATGTAAAACCATGTGCAGTCTGGCCCGGATCCAGGCCCTGGATGGCTTACCGGGGAACTGTGAGAGTCTGTCCATTTCTCTGGCATTATGGACCAGCACTTCCTCGGCGTACGGGACATGAAATCACTGGAGAAACCATCCGTCATCCCGCTCCTTGATCGCTGCAAGCTGCCGGTCCTACAGTTACTGCTTTCTTACTGCCAATGCTGGGCATGGCGCTGGAGGGCTGAGTAAAATGTCCAGCAGCCAGGACAGCGTCTGTTCACGCTGAGGGTGCTTGGGTGGGTCAGTTCGCCGTGATGGAAACATCTCCCGTTGCTGGGCTATGTGGGCAGCGATGGGTGGGCAATTGTGCTCACCTAAGACTGGGACTCAGAGCTTTGCAGCGGTGTGTCTGTCCTCTGGCCAGCTCCTCCCCCTCGCAGAGTCAACCTGTGGTAGCCTCAAGGACGCTCTCCAGTCGCCACGTGGAAATTGAATTTCTCTCTGAACACAGGCATTCTCAGAGATCAAACATCTTAAGCAGACTAAACATTTCTGACAATGAGCCCAAAGTTTCACAGCAAAGCAATTTCACTTGGTAATTTGCTCAGTACTAAATGCTTTTAGTTCTTCTAAGTTCATCTCTCACTACATTATTTTCCCAAGACTGTTCATTTTTAGCATAATAAGGCTAGCATGCCTACACTATAATAGGACCTTTGCAACACGAGTGCATATGTTACAATGCCTTATTTTCTGTCATGGAGATTTAATCAGATTCACTAAGGTGGAGGACCATAATAGAGATTTTCAATAATATATGTTAAAAGGGTTTTTATATGATGTCTCGCAACATGTGAATAAATTCAGATGGAGTGTGTGTTTGGTACTTCCACCACATAATGAATTAATGGGCCCCCGGGAGCTGGGACCATCCCTCCTGGCACAGGTCTGGTAAGCCAGCGTGATCTGGATGGGCTCGTTTGATAGTTTCTAAACAGAGGGGCATCTTATCATGGGGTAGAAATACACATATTTCCCTGGGTTCTCTAAAATTGAAAAAGAATATGAAATGAACATTGATTATAAATGAGCTCCGTAAACTCTTTACCACTTATAATCTTCAATGCACTGTGGCTTTTCTTGTTTGTTTGTTCTTATGTTTGGCAAGCTATTACAATAACTCATTCACGATCAAAATGCCTATAATTCATTCCAAAGATACTCGCTTATTAATTAGGTGAATAGAAAATGGCCTGGCTCTTGCCTTTCAAATCGAAATGGTATCTGGCTCCTAGTCCAGAATGGCCTGTTCGCGTTAAACATATCACGGCATGCCCCATCTTTCTGTCCCCACAGCATACCTGTCCATGTCCTCTGCTTCTCATTGCTTTTTCCCTCTTTTCCTATCACCTTGAATATTAAGGTGATATGAGGTAATGAGGCACTTTTATCTCTCTAAGGAGCAGAGAGGGACAAGGGGCTCTGGAGTGATCTACTGAAAACACACAAGATATGAAGACGATGGCGTTCCCTTCTCACACATCTACTCTAGCCAAATTAGATCGTCCAAGCTTTTTGCATTGGGGGAGCAGAAATGGTCGGTATATCAAGCACAACATTTTTAAAGTCCAACTACACATATGCACACGATTCCATTTAATAAATGACTCCTGTTCTGACCTCATCGGAATTACCTCCATCAAGGTACCTAAAACCACCATATTACCTTTTGTTCTTTATTAAAGCTTCTTAATAACTGGTCCTTATTATAGTTTCATTATCCCCTTATATTGTCATTTTAGAGATTCACAGAATCATAGCGGGCAATTCAGTGTCCTGTTATTTTATCACTTTCTTTGCAGTCATTTGCTTACTGGATTTATACCCTATGCCAGGTGCACTGCTCAGCTTGCAACACATCAAATCTGAGTTGGGATGTAAATTCCTTGAAGGCAGTGATTCCTTCTTTTCCCGTGGACCCCTATGCCCAATGGGGCTAAGGCTGTACGATAAACTCTTAACAGGAAGACTGCAAACACAGCTCTACTTCTGCTTCTGGCATAGCTTATTTAAAAGCAATAATAATAATATAAAAAAAGAAACTCGTTGAAGCTCAGTGTTCTCATCTGTGCATTGGGATAAATAATCATACACATATCACGGAAACAGAAGAAAATAAATCGGATGGCACTAATGACATTTAAAGTGATAGAAAGGCATAAAGTGCCACTATCAGTACTTATCAACTGGTCCAAAGAAAGGGTGTGGACCCATAAAACAGCAGTTGGTGGAGAGAACAGTTAGAATAAGAGTGCTTATGGGGAAGTAAGAACTTTATCTCCAGCACCAAGAGGCAGCCTGTTTTGAAGAGAGAGGCACAAGCTATGGCATCTCTAAGTTTCTTACCACAAACCCGACTCAACTAGTTCCAACTGGTGTTGATGGTAATAGAAAACCATCCCTGCCCTCAAGGGGTTTGCCATGGAGGAAAAGATTCAGATAAAATAAGATATTCATGCACAACCAGCCCCGGGTGGTAATCATTATTCTTCTGTGCTTTCACTCAATCAATATTTATTAAAGACTTAGTATATGCCAGGGACTGTTCTAGGCCTTAAAGAAACTATACACATAAGTCAAAAACCGTGTTTTCCAGTGCCCAGAGACAGAAAATCAACAAACACACATAAATAAGCCTAAATATCTCAGGAAGGTCACAGCTAAGAGGACATAAAACAGGCAGAGTAGTGGTAGAGTCTGAAGGTGCTCACAGGAAGCTCATGGAGAGTTTGGTTGAATGCTCAGGAAAGCCTCTACTGAGCAGGCCACATGTAAGCTGAAACCTACAGAGTGAGGAGCCAGGCACTCACGGAGAGTGGTGGGGAGAAGATAGGGGTGTATGCCAGGCAGAGGGACAGCAAGCACAAGTGCTCCAGTGTGCCAAAGCGACGGACATTGGAAGAAATGAAAACACAGCTTAGTTGTTGCTTAGAAACAGAGTGGCCGCTAGTAGAAGATGATACTGAGGAGATGGGAAGAAACTGGGTGAGTCAGGGCCCCTTTAGTGGGCAGTTACTGTCAGATATGATTACAAACAATGGTGCTGGGGTTATTCAAAGCCATAAACAATCTGAAGATGGGTGGATAGCTCTGTGGGTGAGACATGGCTTTAGCCAGACTCCATTGGATGGGACAATGTTCACGAATGAAGTGGTGAGTCTTGCAAACCTGCTGACTTACCCTGGGTGCATCGGGTGTGTTGGAAAACCACGTTTGACTTCAGGCCAAAGTCATCAGCCACTTTGTTCAGTCCACTTGGTCATTCCCCTGGAGAGATGCTTTTTCATGTGCAAGCATAGTAAGTTATCAAGAACCCAACTACTCACCCCTCCAACAAAGAGGCAGATACTTCCTGGAAGGAAGATGGCAGCTGCAGTAGCATGTCACAGACTCCAGGGTCAGGCAGGCCTGCGTTCAAATTCCAAGCTCTTCCATTTGTGATGTAAACCTGCAAACTTACGCCAACTGTCCCTTCACTTAGCTAATTCCTACTCATCTTTTAAGACTGGACCCAAAGAAACTCGCCCTATCACTCTGCCCCTGCCTTCCCCTACCCCACCCCAAAATAACTCGTATTCACTCTTGGGGTTACTGCCACTATCAAAAAAGCACTTAGCCCATGATAAGGACATTATCCATATGACTTTTGGGTGGCTGGACAGTGTCCTCTTCGGTTTGATATTCCCTGGCATAGAATTGTCACCGAATATGTTTGCTCAACTGAACTGAACTCAACTTAGAAAATCTTTACATGTACATACTTTCAACAACTGCAATTTGTACTCAAATCAATGGCCTATTGTAAGCCAAGAATGAGAACAGAGTCATTTTGACATCGCAGATCTAGTCATATCTTTCGAATATGTTTTTAAATATATGCCAGTATTTTAATTATGAGGAATTTAATATACATGAATATTTTAGTGTGCTTCATTTTGTTAATAAAAAAGCACTTAGGATTAAATTGTATAGCTTGTACTTTTATTTCTCTGGAATAGATTTATAGATAACCGCTCTGATGTTTCTATTGTTCAGGTTTTAATTCATTATGTCTGAATGAGCAAAAAAGAAAAAAAAAAACACTGTAGTAAATATCTTGTTTGATTATATCTTCTTAATTGCATGAGATGGTTCCTGCCTGGGACCCTAGGGATTTGTTGGAAGGAGGTGGATCTTTTAGCATCATTAATGGATTTAAGGTAGTAAGGGATTTCTCCGTCTGTGAAAAAAAAAAAAAAATGTCCTCGGAATAACGTCCAGCTGCCTTATACTCAGGGTGTGTCTCTCAGAGGTGAGCACCTGTGTGAGGTCCCAGTACATCCCCATCAACAACACAATAGTTTGCCTGCGGTGCTGCGTTGGGAAAGGGACAGCATGAGAAAATGACTAGATAAATGTGGGTCCCTGAAACATTCCCTGAAAGTGGGAATGTTAGTCTGTCTGTACCCTCTCAGCTCGGCCCTGGGCAATGCCTTTATCATGGTAAAATCTTGCCAAATATTTGTTAAAATAAACAAAAACACCAAAGCACTGGGCCCCGGGGTCCCTCAGGGCAAACAGTCCTCCACTTCTCCAGTCCTCCATTTCACTACAGCTAGTGCCATAGTTCATGTTCATAAAACATGACTCAGAGACACCGTATCAGTTATCTATCACCATAGTAATTCCACATAACAAATAATCACAAACTCCCAGTGGCACACAATAATAAGCAGTGACTTTTTCAAGAGTGTGTGGGTATTACAGAGTTCTAGCCATTGAGATGGGCTGGTTTCTCGCTGTCGGGCTTAAGCGTAAATCTTCGGTCACCTGGTGGGTAGGTCATGGGCTGGCTATTTTAGGTGGCCTCAGCTAGGACGGTGTCTATATTTCACGTGGTTTCTCATGCTCCAGTAGACTAACCTGAGCTTGCTGTCCTGGTAACGGAGGGGGTGTGAGGGATAAGAAAGCCTGTAAAGCCTCTTAAAGTCTACGCTCAAAACTGGCATGTAATCTCTTCTGCTACATTCCAATGGCAAGTCACAGGCTGGTCCATGTCAAGGAAATGGGAGGAGGTAGAAAGTCATGTTGCAGAGGGTGTGGAACAAGGCAGGGCGGAGAATTGGGGCATTTTCACAATCTACCGCCGTCACCAAGAAAAGTTTAGCTTGTATTCCTTATTACATCTTTTGAGGAAAGTGAGGTTTATAAAATATTTTAGAGAGCCTTTTATACAAATCAATGAGAGAAAGCTCAACATCTAAGCATGCACTACCTAGAAAATCCAAGATGTGGAACAAGAAAGTGCGTTTTTTATATAACCAAGATAATGCATATATTTTGTATCAAATTTCCAAATTCCTTAACAGGCACAAAGAAGGAAATAAAAACCACCCATTTTCAGTTTCTGAAAGGTAAGGACGCTAGCGTGTCTTCTTCCATCATGAACATTCCCAAACATTCCCAAAAGCACCCACGTGCCCTTTGCCCAGCTTGGCTTCAACAATTACGGACAATTTGTCACCCTTGTTTCACTCATCCTCCTCCCAGGTTTTTCTCCTCACGTTGGAATGTTTCAAAGCAAATCTCAGCTGTCATGTCACGTTCCCTGAAATATTTCAGAAACGTATGTTTCTTACAGGTAAGCACAACACACACGCACACACACACACACACACACACACACACACTCGATAGTAACAAAGTAACAATAATTCTTTCATACCATCAACTAGCTAATTCACGCACTACCTAACCCATGTTCAGTTTTCTCCTGTGTCTCAAAAATATATATTCTTATGGTTGGTTGGTTTGCATTATGAGTTCAGCAAAGTTCACACATTGAAATTGTATTATCATCATCATCGTCGTTATTACTACCTGGCACAAATGATAAGCATTTTTTCTAGTGGATCTCCACAGTGGCTGAAGGTGGGCTCAGCCGGTGGTGCTGGGCTGAGGCTCTGTTCCGTCTGGGGCACCCAGGGCATGTCCGCTTCTCCCGGAAACCCATGGTCAGATGGGGGATGGCTGATCCATAGAGGGCACACCTCACTCATCTAGATCTCAGTAGAATCAAGCTCTGGAGCGAGTTGATAGAGTGACTTTTTGTTCACTAGATCTCAGGTTGTCCTTATCAAATCATTGGCTGAATAGTAGGCACATAGTGGGGTTGTTGGAAGGATAAAATGGAGTCCCTGCATAACGGTGCCCAGAACTGAGTAGTGGGGCCTTTTCTTCATTTGGAGTAGGGTGCGGGAGACAGTCTTCCAGTGCTGGGTTTTCCGGTCAATTTGCGTCAACACAGAGTGAAGGACGTGGGTGGAATGTGGGGTAGTCTGTCGGACCTTCTTCCCAGTGTCTGCTCTCTCACAGGCAAGTCAGCCTGAAGACCTCCTACCCAGCTTTCCCTTCTGTAGGCTGGTCTCCAGGTTTCGAGCCCAAGGGGTTAGATGCTGTATCTACAATGGTTTTCTTCCTCGGAACAGAGCACAGTTTTCATGGGGCAAGGTTCAAGCTCAAGCTGACACAAAGCATTTGCCCTGAAGGAACAACTCTGGGATGGTTCCTAGACTTCCTCTTTCAGCTCAGTTTCACTGCTCTAGCTGATGAGACGTGACCGAGAAATCATTTGTGCATGGGTGCAGAGTCTAATGTGTAAAATAAGGCCACGGTGCATCCTGCCAGTTCCGTGCCTCCTGGCATCCTGAGGACACAAACACCCGCCCCCAGCGAGCACGTAGGCACTGCCTCTCTGTCCACACCTTTGCCGGTCCTGACGTCCTTTGTGGTACTGCCAAAGAATGCTGCTGTACAATTAGTACTGTTGGCAAGACCTGTGTCCCAGGCTTCTGGACTTGCCTGCTCTTGGCAGCTTGGAGCTTCTCTAGGTGAGCAAGGAGCACCAGGAGACCTGGCTCACAAAACCTCTCAGCTGGACAGGGAAGTGGACCCATGGTAGATGACTTTGGTCCTTCCGTGAGAAGAACTGCTCTGTACTGTGGTCATCTCCTTCTCATCAGGGAGGGATTCAAAGACTGGATTTCCTGTTGGGGCTTATAATCTTCTCTGAATAGGCTCTCAGGAGACTCAACTAATCTATTTATATACTACAAAATGTATTGAGTACCATTTTCCAACATGTTCCACTAAGACAGAGACAACGTCTGACCCTCTAGGAGCTCCCTATTGGTGGCAAGAGACAGAGTGTGTAGACTGCCAGAACAATAGGGAACGTGGGTTTTTGCAAAAGGACCTGTGGGAACAGAGAGGTGGGACATTTAACCTGGAATGGAAAACACAGAAGAGGCATCCAAGAGAAGAGAAATCCTCATGGGGTTTGAAGCATGAAGAAAAGTTACCTAAGCAAAGAAGGGGGGGGGCACTACAGGACAGTTAGGGGAAAGGGAACAGCACTTGTGGAGCCTGTCGGGGGGTGCGGGGGGGGGGGGGAAGCCAAGCCATCCTTTTTTGAGAACTGTGAGTAGTTTTTCAGTGGAGCACACTGTGGAGGGGAGTTTCCAGTGATTACTCCAGAGATGGAAAACGAGGGCAGCTCGTGAAGGACTTTTCACCTGACATCAAGTTTGGACTCTTAGTCTGTGCATGATGTGTCTATTTGAACAGAGGAAAGAACCAGATTTTTCTATTTAAAGTGTGTTTCCCCATTTACTAGATGAGAAAACGGAAGAGCAGAGAGCTTAAATGACTTCAAATGTCAAGTTGATATTAAGTGCAAAAGTCAGGATTTTAATATGGATTACCTCAAATGGGAAAGATTATGTAAGCAGCGCCTCATAGGAAAAATTAAATACAACTGGGTAACCACCGAGCAGTGGAGGAAAGATTAAACTCATTTATCTAGACTTCCTCTCCCAGACTCGTGATTTGATCAATTCAACAACATTTTTGTCAACTTTATGAAAGCCTACATCTTTTGCAAGACTTGAAAACTCATTTACAAGTAACATGTATCCTCTTTGCTTTCTAGAAGAATCTGTCAATCGATGAGCCAGTATGAGACTGACCCACAAGGAAGGTGACTGGCCGTTGTCAAGTGCTTAAATGAGACACATGTTTGAGTGACGTTATTCTTTGACAAAGAATCACTATATTAGTGACAGATTTTCAGTTAGTGATGGTTTTGCTTTCTGGGGCTACCTAATAGTCCTGGCAAATAACATTATGAATACTCTTATAGAAATCTTCTGTGTATGTGTCCAATTATGTCTTAATTGGAATCCTAGATATTAAAAAAATAGAATATCCCCCAAATTCTGTCATTTGCATGTTTAAGTAAATTATAAAATTAACACTTTATACAACTACAAGTTTTGTTTTATTTTATTTTATTTTATTTTATTTTATTTTATTTTATTTTATTTTATTTTATTTATTTGTACTGTTAGTTAAGATCTTTAGACAAGTTTCTATTACCCTAAGTCCTTTCGAAACAGAACACTGCCTGACGTTTTCTGATGGCACTTTCACGACCAGACCCTCTCCTTTACTCTATGCTCCAGCCATAGCCAACTTGATCACCTGGTTCCTGGAAGTGTCTGGAACGTCCATGCCTCTGTATGTGTGCATTTAAACTCTTATCTCTTTCTATAATTCTCTTCTCCCAGCCCCACTCTTCCTGTATCATCCCATCAAATGCCACATTTTTTAGGTCAGTCTCCTTCCCCTTTGTCATGTAAGACTTCCCCCTGAGGTCTCCTCTGCTTCTACAGTGCTTCGTGTGAGTTAAGACAGGAGTTCAGTGGGCACAAGGGACTTGCTTCTGGGACTGACCGCTGCCTTCAAAGCCCAGCTCCAACCCTGACCTTCTCTGTAACTTGGGCAAAGTCAGTGACGTAAGCTCTCTGTACCTCAACTTCCTCGTCTATAAAATGCTGACCATAACACTACATATCTCACTGGATGGTTGGTGTGAATATAAAACACATCAACATGTATAAAGTGCTTAATACCATTTTGGGCACAAAATAAGTCCTATAGAGTGTTTGTTTTTACAAATAAATAGGTACAGTGCTCACCTAGAATTTCAAATGGATTTTTTTTTTTTTCTCAGCCTATACACAAAGAAGGAATCAGTAACTCTCAATGGATGTCCTGCTTTTGAATGTGCTTCCCCTAGGTACAGGAATGCTAATAGCCTCTGTGCATATAGGTGTGAAATTCTGCTACAAATACTGAGAGCAGCTACAGACAAGGTGCTACCATCATGATGTTTCCTAGGCCACACTTCTGCTCAATGAGAGATGGAAATCCTTTTCTAACTTGGACCCCAATCAAGAAATGACTCTTCTCATCAACGTGAGTAGGTCAAAACCATAGCGTGCAGCCACACACAAGCACCAGAGATCCCTCAGAGACAGCCCAGGTGGCGGGCAGGGCTGAAGCTCCAAAAAAAGGCAGGGCTCGCCTTTACCAGGGGAAGCAAAACCTCATTCTTGTTCTCTTTCAATACATACCAAAGTCCAGCGGGGTATGATTTGTACATGATAACTTCAGCAAATAAATACAGCAACACCCTGAGATCACATGGAAAAAACTCCAGTTAATTTACCAATGTCGACAGTGGCAGGAGACAAGAGGTAGTGACTGTGTAAGATGATTATCTGATAACACAGCATTCATTATTTCATGTACAATAAAAAGTTTTAGAAAGTGTATAAATGGACAAACTGTGCATTGTGACTCTGTAATGATGTAGGAGAAATGCCAACAAAACATCAGAGCAAGGCTGCAGGAAAGAGCTGATGGAGGGCAAGGAAGAAAGAGAAGAGACTTGGGGAACGAGAAGGGAGAAATACCACAGGACCCATGAAGCATGAGCACTGAATGCCAGTAATTAACAAAAGGGATTGACCAGAAAGACCACAACAATTAGGAAGAGAAGTGATGTGACTGATTCCTTCCATGTTCAAGGACGCTGCTGCCAGCAGGTGTGTTTCTCATCCCACCTGACAGAAACATGCCACTCCTCTTCAAAAGAAGAGGCTCCCTTTATTTGGCCTCTACAGTCATCTTCCAATGGCAGAACTTTCGCAGCCTCTGCCCCTGCTTCCTGATACCTGTATTTAATCATAGACTAAAGGTTGCTCCCCCGGGAGGTCAAATTCTGCTACAAATCAGACTATGGATCACACGTAAGAAGAACGAGCACATGCCTTGTTTTTGCAATGAAAAATATGAAAAAAATAAATAAAGTGCATTAATATTTTATTAACAACCATTAAGATCTACTAGAGTACACCCTATTACAAGAGTAATAAAAGAGACCGTAATATTATTACAACAACAATAAACACAATTGCTCTCACGCATCATGGGTTTCTCCAGGGTGGGCACTGTGATGGCCACCTTATAACCAACGTGTGGGGAAGGTGTCTGTACAGGACAGCCCCCCTCTTTCCTTCTGTTCAATGCCTTTTAGACCATCCTGCTGTTTGAAGGGGATGTCTAGGCTTCCTTTACCCTCTTCCTTGCAGGAGAGCCCAGGATTTTCACTGCCCCGACCTTTGCTGCAGCCAGAGCCCACACTTGCAATTGGTTCTTCCAGACATGCACATGGGAGGCTGTGATGGTTAATTTCATGTGTCAACTTGATTGGATCAGAGGATGCCCAGATAAATTTGGCTAAACATTCTTTCCGGGTGTGTCTGTGAGGGTGTTTCCAGATGAAATTAGAACTTGAATTAGTGGACTCAGTAAAGTTCATTGCCTTCCAAAGTGTGGGCTGGCATCACCCAATCTTTTGGGGGCCTGAACTGAAAAAAAAGTGGGGGGAGAAGAAGGAAGAATGCTGTCTTTTCCTGCCTGATGGTTTGAGCTGGGATAGTAATCTTCTCTCGCCCTCAGCACTCCTGGATCTCAGGCCTTCGCACTTATGCTGAATTATACACCACCAGCTTTGCTGGGTCCCCAGCATGCAGACAGCAGATTCTGGGGCATCTCAGCCTCCGTAACTGCACAAGCCAGTTCCTTATAATACATAGCCTCCTATTCATACAATAGAATGTATCATTTCAGTGCCTCTAGGAGACTCTGACTGACGCAGATGCAGAGGTAAGAAGTGAGAGACATGCAGAAGGGGATGGTGCCCACTGCACTTTGCCACCAAAGCACTGGCCAAGAGCAGGCTTTTGGAGAAGATGATTGTGCAACCATCACCACCATTCATCTCCAGAAGTCTGTTCATGCTGCAAAACTGAAACGCTGTCCTCATGAAACACTAACTCCCCACCCCGCCTCCCCAGCCCATGGCAACTGCCATTCTACTTTCTGCTTCTATGAATTTGACTGCTCTTGAGACCTCACGTAAGTGGAATCATACGGTATTTGTCCTTCTGTCTTGGCTTACCACACTTACCATAAGGTCCTCAAGGTTCATCCATGCTGTGGCCTATGTCACAAATTCCAAAGGCTGAATAATATTCTGCTACATGGATACATCACACTGTGTTTTTCATTCATCCGTCGACTGTTTTGCTTCACAGCGTGTGTACACCATAATGCCCCAGCCTACCATAGTGAATATTTGTGATGCTTAATTTTAGATGTCAACTTGAGCCATACGGTGCCCAGGTTTTTGGCCAAACATTGTTCATCATGGTTCTGTGAGGGTGTTTTGTGTGAGATTAACATTCAAATAGGTGGACTGAGTACAGCGGGTTGCCCTCCCTCCTGTGGGAGGGACACGTCCCATCAGTTAAAGGCCTGAGTAGAACAAAAAGGCCGAATCTCCCTTGAGAAGATAGGATTCCCCTGCCTTTGAGCGGGGGCTTTTTCCTTCCCTTGAACTCAGCTGAGATCAGCTCTTTCTTGTTTTCAAAGCTGTAGGTGCTTGGGCAGCTACACCATTGGTTCTCCCGGTTTTTAGGCCTAGAGATTCAGAATGGAACTAAGCCATCTGTTTTCCTGGATCTCTAGTTTGGGTCTCACTCTACAGATCTTGGATTTTGCCTGCCTCCATTATCCTCTGAGTCAATTTATTCATGTATTTATAGTCTCTATTGGTTCTGTTTCTCTGAAGACTCCAATATAACATCTCATTCTGTGATTCAGGCACAGCATTTTTCTTAGCCTTATAGTCTTGAGGTAAAGAGCCATTGAGATGGAGGAGTCACAGACAAATATCTGGGAGGGTCCCTCCTTTCACAGTGGTGTTACCAAGGTGTTGGCAAGTAACTGTCCTTAAAAATGTTTGTCTTGGTGTATTAGTTTGCGAGGGCTGCCATAACAAAAGGCCACACGCTGGGCAGCATAAACAACAGAAACGTGTTGTCCCACAGCTCTGGAGACCAGAGGTCTGAGATCAAGGTGTAGTCTGGGCTGGTTCCTTATGAGGCTGTGTGGGAGAAATTGCTTCATGCCTCTCTCCTAGCTTCTGGGGGTTTGCCGGCAATCTTACACATTCCTTGGCGTGTGATAACATCACCCAATCTATCTTCGTCTTCAGGGGGTGTTCTCCCTGTATGCTTCTGTGTCCAGATTTCTCCCTTTTATAAGGACAGCAGTCATATTAGATAAGGAACCATCCTACTCCAGCATGGCTCATCCTGACTTGACTAAGTACATGGGTAATGACCCTATTTTCTGAAGCACTAGGAATTAGGACTTCAAAGTATGGATTTTTAGGGGACATGATTCCTTGTGAGGAATCACCTAACCTTGGCGAGTGATGTTTGTTTCTGGGTATGTGACACGTAGCTCTCTGGGAAAACTCACACCCATTCGCCTTTAGGGAGTCTCGCCTCAACCTGCCAACTGCAGACATGACCTCAGCAAGGCCCGGAAGTAACACAGCCCCTTCTCCCTATTCCCTTCCCTGGCCTGGGTGTGGATGCAATACTGCACATGCATTATTGATAGACTCCGTGCTTGCCAAGCTCACTGGCCGTGTGTGTGTGTGTGTGTGTGTGTGTGTGTGTGTGTGTGTGTGTGTGAGAGACAGAGAGAGAAAGGCAGACAAAGGCATGGAAATCATGGCACCTTTCGCTGGTAGGGGTTCTGCTTTCATTAAGAACTCTGGGTGATGAACACACAATGGGATTTATAGATGATGTAATACAGAATTGTACACCTGAAATCTATGTAATTTTACTAACAATTGTCACCCCAATAAATTTAATAAAATTAAATTAAAAAAAAAAAAAAAAAAAAGAACACGTTCTTCCTGTTTTCCAAGGATGCCCGGGACCGTGGCTGTGAAGCAGTGGAAAGTGGAGGTGGCTTCGAATCCCAGTGAATACGTTCAAGGCAAAAAGTGTTCAAATACTTAGCAAGCTGCTTTCAGAAGCCCGGTTCAGTGGTGTCCTTCTAACCCCTTCCTTAGCCCCACATGTCCTAGGCACAGCTTGGTGTCTCCACGTCTCCACATCCCTCTCTCATGTCTCCCTACCCTCCCGCCCCCTCCTCTCACCCCTCCCTTAATGCTCGCAGGTCCTCCTGGAAGACTCAACCACTTACAGTTGTTGAGTGATTAAATATTTATTATCAGGGCAATGAGTGAGGTGTTGAATAATAAATGCTAAGGTTGAAGCGGCCTTAGATAATTTCTGCAGATTTCTTCATCCATGGCCTGTTTGATTCCAAGGAAAAAAAAAAAAAAATCCTTTAATTAACTTTTTTTTTTTGGGTGCAGCTGTGATAGTCGATAGGCCTTTATCTCTGTTTTGTTCATGAACCACTGCCCTGCCATAGGGCTCATTGTGCTATCAACCTCCAGTCCCTGAGACATGTAGATACTGCTTGGGGAGGTGGGTCGTCCCGCATTTGGTTCTTAACACTCCAGGGAATACAATTTTTAAAACTCAAGTCCTTAGACCATAAATTCACTGTAGCCATTTTTGGATGCAGGAGCAAGTTTTTGCGGCTCACTAACACCAGAAATGGCACTTCTTTTTCATGGACCACATTCAAGCAGTTACTTTAACATTTTATGCACTATTGTCTTCAAGTCTCAACACAACTCTAGGTGGAAGTTCCTGGTATTGCTTAGATTTTTGTAGCTGGGGAAGCTGAGACTCAAAACATTTAAGTAATTTGCCCAAACACAGAGATGGTGAGCATTGGGTCTCTTATTAGGGCAGGTACCATTCCAGGGAAAAGGGATAAAGAAATGAATCAGGAAGAGTCCTTGTTCTGGTGGAACATTCAGAACAGGAGGGAAGATATTCCCAAGCACGTAGCAAAAAGAGTGAAATGGAAGAAAAATGTCTGAACAGAACAGCAAGTAGCCAACTCTGTGTGGATATATCTGGAAAGCTTCATAAAAAGCAGACGTGTGAGCTGGAGGTGAAAATTTTTTATAGATGTTTGCCCGAGGTAGAGCCTAGGGACCAACTATCTCTTCCATCTTCTGAGTGGTTCTCACTTATCCATTTCAAATCTCTTCAGAAGGAACAGGATAAAAATGTTGCAGTCAAACTGTCTTTTCCTTGTTGGAGCGAGATTCCAGTACTGTATTCTGAAAGCACAGATTCAGAGGGTATTTGAAGATAGTTCACATGTGTTCATTTTGACCAGTGGAAAACTTCTATTATCTTCTAGAGAATGATTGCTTTTGCTTCCCCACCCCCACCTCCCACAGCAATCCATATGTTGAAACCTAAGCCCCAATTGGGCTTTTGGGAGGTAACTAGGTCATGAGGGTGGAGCCCTCATGAATGAGATTAGTGCCTTTATTAAAAAGACTCCAAAAAGCTCCCTTGCCCCTCTGCCATGTAAGGACACCATGAGAAGACAGTAGTCTGTGAACGAGGAAGCAAGTCCTCACCAGACGGGGAATCTTCTGGTACGTTGTTCTTGAACTTCAAGCCTCAGGAACTATAAGAGACAAATTTCTGTTGTTTATAAGCACACAGTCTATGGCATTTTGTTATACCAACCCAAATGGATTAAGACATTACCCAATCTATATAGTGATAATATCAGAAATCACTGTTTCGTTTTGTTTTTTCAAGATTAAGGGCATTCTCCCTGCAGAGAAGAATACTGGAGAAAAAAAATCTCACCTCTTCTCCACTGCAAAAGGAAAATTAAATTCATAACAGGAGCCAAAGACTTAGGCACACATATTTCTATGCCTGCTTCTGTGTGTGTTCTGATTTAAAATAAGCCACTTTTTCACAGCATGAAACAATAGCATAGAGCCAGGTTTCGCCATGTTTGCAAATGTGGCCATATTCTACCGTATGCTGTATTCTGTCAGGTTTTCAATGATTTTATGTTCTTGTCTTTTCCATCTCCCCTCAGGAACATTGGTACATCTTTTGTGAAGCTGAGATGCTATTTTGGGTAACTGATAAGGGGCAACCTTCAGGGGCACAGACTTTTGTATCCTCAACAGTTTACTTATTGTTGAGACTAGGAAATGGTTCCTTTTGGAATGAAGGAACTTCTCTTCCAGCTCCCTTGATGCAGAATATCAAAAAGTTATATTCTTGAATGTCATTGGTGATTTTTTAAGCAGAGTGAGATCATAAATTCACATGCAAATTGAATTTATCGAGTGCCTCTTCATGCAAAGCACTTTCTCAGAAGCATCTTATCCATTTCTCCCCAAAATTGTATAGGTGAGAAATTTGGGTCTCAGAGAAAGTTCAGTGACCAACCCAAGGTCACAACAATAGTAAAGTCAAGACTAACCACAGGCTTCTGAGTCCAAATGTATCCCTGACCCTAAGATCCTCCTGTACCAACAATAACTTGTGTAAAGTCTGGACAGACACAACAGTGTCCAGGAGAACTTGAATACGTTCCTTTGTAAAAGTCTAGGCATGGGAACTCCTGTTTCTCTAGAGCAGTGTTTTCCTAAACTTACCTCTGTAGAATATTAGTTTCGTGATGAATTCACGAGAAGACATCTCTCAAACAAGCTTGGGATATGCTGGCTTAAGCAAACTTAGTCACCTCTTTGCTGCTGACGTTCAGAGAGCTTTTAACATACTCCTGTGCATTGTAGATTACCCAGCTATATTTTTGTTGTTAAATTTGTGTAATAAATATGTACTATGTGTGGGGCATGGATGGGGGCACTGGAATAAAATGGTAACTGCAGCAGATGAAACACCCCGCCCTACAAAGTCTCCCACAGGGCACAGCAGCCCTGAACTTGTAATTAGTTACACATTGTCTGACTTCTGGTTGCTGTTCTAAGTGCCTTTTTTCTGCTCCCTCAAAGAGTGTCCATCCCAAAACATCTATGGGCACTCCAGTCAATTATTTATATATTTTTAACAGAGACTCATATTTTGACCTCTTGGAAGTCATGTGACTACTCACACCTGTTCGACTCCCTACTGTTTATCACAGGAGCTTCACAAAGAGTAAACTATACAACGTTAAGAGCACAGACTTGAATGCTGGTGTAGTTACTTGCTAGCTGTTATCAGGCACATTATTTCATTTCTTTGAGTCTCAGTTTCCATCTTTGTAAAATGTGGGTAAAAATATAAGTATACTAGGGCTGTTGGGGTACGCCTAGCACATGCCTGGTGTGCAATAAGCAAGGGTCTTCTTGATGAGGCCCCTCGACCTCCCAGGTCAGAACTGCAAGCCCTTCTATCCCCTACCCTGGCCACTTCCAACCCTCAATGGTGCTCTATTTTTTTTAATCACAAGTCTTATTATCTTTTCACACAGTATATCATTTATTTCATTCTTATGTCTACTGTTCGCTGTCTGTATCCCTCATCTGCACCTTCCTCCAAGAGGCAGCAGCCTCTGTCTGTTCATCGGTGCCTCCCATGGCTCAAGACAAAGCTGGGCATTTAGGAGATGCACGAAGATGAGAGGTTAGTCAGTCACCTGTCCAAAGAGTAGTTGTTCATCACACATGGAGTGAGCAGTTGCCTCACAGAGGTACCGAGCCAGGCATGTGAAACAAGTAAGCAAAGGCCAGAGGTAGAGAAGGGCTGTGAGTAAATATGTCCAAGCCTCTGGAAGCTTCTGTAGTAAGGACGGATGGTACTTACCTGCCCCGTCACTCTGAGGTGGATACTGTTGGGCCTACATTATAGTTAAGAAAACCGAGACTCAGAAAGAGAGATCCAGTGAGTCATGACCCAGGTATCAGACAGCGCATATGATACATCCTCAGTGTTGATGAAATGGTGACAGTGAGAAGACTGTGGGAAAGAAGTGAAAGATGAATGGTAACAAGAGACCCACCTATGTGATCGGTGGGAAAATGCTTTAAAACCAGTGCCAGGCTGCCTCTGAGGATGGCTGCGTGCCCCCTTTTATCAGGAGCTCTTTTCACACAGGCTCTTAGTGTTTGGCTGCGTCAGTTAACCCGTAGGAGATAATAAACCCAAGACATCGCACATGGAAAATCAATACCGGGTCAGCGCTGTAGATTGCTAGGGAAGAGCCGGTCTTTTCAAGCACAGTTTGCAGCCTACACAGCACAACAGCATTTCTAAAGCCCTTCTGTTGCCCTTGGGTGCCCTGCACAATAGCCCGCACTTCTGACCAACAGGAGGCAAGGCCCGTGGTGGGGAAGGGCTCTGTGTTAACACGGTCTCTGTTTTACCCTCTTCCCAATGAAGGAAAGAGAGTAATTGCTAAGTCACCAAAGGCTGCAGAGATTTATCACCAGTTGCCAACGCTTGCTGATAAGTTCAAGACATTCTGATTATGACAGAGGCCACGGCAGAGCATTAAGCAGGAAACCCAGGAAGGTAGGGTGAGTGCGGGGCAGGAGCCGGCACCAGGTAAAGATAAAAAATGCCTCTCGGGGAGAGTAATCCTTCCTGTAGTCCACTGTTAAAGTAATAAAAGGTTTATGATTCATTTCTTCCTTGATAATGGAGGAGACAATTAGTAATTACTGGATTTATGGTATTTGTTGTGTTAACTCAAACAATAAAGTACCCAGCAAAACTGCGTTTTGAGGGACCGTTGTAGAATAATACGATGAAAGCTTCGAAACAGAAAACAGCTGCACCCTGCAACACATACATTTCCAGGCAGGAGGGGGATTTGGTGATGACCGTTTGACACCTAAAGATCCTCAGTGTTTTCACCCCTCTTTCTCCTCTTTCATTCTTTCCAGAATTAATTCAAAGTAGTACGACGCAGCACCCAATGCTACGACTTTGCCTAATGTGCATTCTCAGGAACACCTCCCTGCTGCAAGCATGGTGGACCACCGTCTAGTGCCTCTGGAACTTGATTTTACATGTATCTGTGCCCTGTTGGACTAACACGTCTCTCAACGTTGAGCTTTGACTGAACAGGGTCAAGGAGTGCCCGTTTGACCCTGCTTGTCTCCCCAGCAGCAAGCGGACACGACGGATTATTGGGCAGTTTTTGTGGAATGAAATGGATGCTTTAAAAAGACTCAGTGAATAAAGATTCCACCCACCATCTTCAGCAGTGCTCAGGATGAATGCTTGAAGTCAATGTGTATGACCATGGATGCATAGTTTAGGGAAAAACTCTCTAAATATCTGACAATAGAACTATTTAGACAGATGGGAGTTACTATCAAACCACATTAAAAATACAACGTATGAACACGGTAGAACTATAGTCAAATTCTGAGATATTATATTAAATGGTTAAAGTAGATTTAAAAATGTGCACTTGGAATATTTATGCACATGAATTAAACACAAATGCCTAGACCAAACGCCTGCAATAGAGGAGATACTTAATTTGTGACGTAAATATGTAAAAAGAAAAGCAAAAGTGAAAACGGGTTATTAAAATGGCAAACATACATGTGTCTATGAGTTAATTAACATTTATATTATAAATATATGTTCATTAAAATAAAATATGTAAATGATTGGTATTTCAGTTGGATATTTCATTATTTGTATCCCATCTTTTTTTACAACTATAGTTAAGTATTGGGTTTCCTTACTTGAGAAGGTTAACTTATATAATTTGGTAGAAGGAAACAGAAAAATCTTGTCCTTAGCTACGAACTTTGGTTCCCGTGACTTCCTAGTTCAGACATCTCACTGTCCTGATGAGGAGAAGGTCATCTTACCATTCCTGGTTTTCCTCCCAATGTTGCAGCACAGCGGGCCCCAAGAGTTCACTAAGGTCTAGTAAGTATAACCCCACATCCAAAATTTCAGATCCCTCCCTCAAGACACAAGTGAGAAACACAAAGTCAAGTAACTCTCCCGACGTCCCACCATCGTGAAGATACCCTTAGGGCATATACATTGTTTTTCTTAAACCTGGGATTTCAGATTTTTCAAAGTCAAACTGAAGTTACACTTTGGTTGAAGCACTGTTTATTTGGAAGTGAAAACCGTGACCGTTATTTTTGAAAACTCACGAGAATGAGAAGAGAAAGGGAGATAAACAAAGAACTTAAGCTGATTTATTGACTGTCAAACTGACCCAAATGGATGGTGAAATATCCCCATCCTGATGTACATGGCTGAAGATTGCTGGTTAAACAATCAGCTTCCACTGGCCTTGGTTCAGGTCCTATGAGGCCCGTGAACTTGGCTGTTAAAGTCATCATGCACTCACTATGGCCCATAGGCGAAGTCATGTTCAGCAACAAGAGAGAAACACATTAACAAACTATTAGGAAGCTAGCATCTGCTCAGAACCAAATGCTGATCTCTCAATAGGTTGTTGTCCCACTGAGGGTCCAAGAAAGTATCCTTGGACTTAAGCTCAGAAGATTCAGGCTCTGTATGTTAGAGACTGTACTTCTTAGTGGCCATGTGATTTGGGGGCCATTGCTTTGAGTCTACAAGCCTCAGTTTACTCACCATCACATAAAGACGATAATGACATCTGTCCTGTTTACAGCATAAGCTGGGCTGTATGACTCCTACTATGTGAAAGTGATCATTTTCGTGACATCAAGTCCATTAGCAGCAGTTAAAATTTTAAATCTCACGTTTCAAGGAATAAAGTAAAGATCACAGAAGTTCCAACGAGCACCAGTTCGGCCAATGAAAAATGGAAAGCGTTTGGTTATCTCGAGACCAACACCAGAGATGCTCTGTGTGGTTGTGTTCGGAGAAGTTGAATTTGGTGGTTCCGCAACCTTTGATGACGAGACGGAGTCATTGGGATATTTCCTGAATACAGGAGCATAAGGAGCAGACCTGACACTCACAGCTAGGACAACAAGGAACATAGACGCTGCGGGGGGACCACAACCTGAGCACATGTGTGACTTCATTTTAGTTCTTGCAACACTATTGGGAGTCGCTGTAACAAGACGAAGAATCTGAAGGAGTTTGTCTAGCTTTCCAGAGCCACACACCCAGCAAATGACAAAGATGTATGTTGACCCATACCTTTCTGCCTTCAAAGTTTGTGTCTTTCTGTTCCAGCAGCAAAAGTGAATACTTGGATCCACTTCAGCTGTCGCTGTGATGCAGTCTTTGCTAGTCTGTTCCTGGGCCCTAACAGGGCTGGGGGCTTCCAGATTGCTCAATCTCATGTTACAAGACTGCAGGGACGGTCGCTTACCTACATCTCCACTGGAATGGTGCTCAGCTCAGCCTAGTAAGATTGTCTCCCATTCTTGGTGGACTATAACAGAGGACATAAAAGACATGTTTTTGACTGAAAGTCATTTTGTGATGTTCAAGAACATGAGATTTAGACTTAGGGACACTCAATTTAAATCCCTCTTTTGCTCTTTTCCATGGTTACTTCTCTCAGTAAGTGTTTTAGACACCCATGAGCTTTAATCATACTAAAGTGATGATTAAAAAGTATGGGGCATGGAGGAGAGGAAACCCTTGTGTACTTTTGGTGGAAACGTAAATTGGTGCAGCTATTATGGAAAAAAGTATGGAGATTCCTACAAAAATCAAAAACAGAACTACTATGTGAGTCAGCGATCCCATTTCTGGATATGTATCCAGATGAAACGACATCATCACCTTAAAGAGATATCTTCACCTCCATGTTCATTGTACCATTATGTACAATAGCTAAGACTTGAAAGCAGCGTGTCACTCAACAGATGAATGGATAAAGATGTTATATATATATATACCAGGGGTGCCAAAAATTGTATACAAGTAGACACTTCGGTCAACATTGCTCAAGCAATAGTTCACCGTAATGAGAAGTGTCTGGAGGCTGATGGTAACCACTTTGAGCACCTCTTGTAATTGCAGAAGTCAAATGTGACTTGTATTTATCTTTTGTTATCGGTATATATTGAGTATTACAATTTTCATACAGTTTTTCTTTCTTAAAATGTGTATACATTTTTGACACCCTCTGTATACACACATACACACACATATATGTGTGTATATATACACATATATAAGCATATATGTATATACACATATATACATATATGTGTGTGTGTGTATATATATATATATATATATATATATATATATATATACAATGGAATATTATTTAACCATAAAAAAGAAGGAAATTCTGTCATCTGTAACTACATGGATGGACCTTGAAAACATGCTGAGAGAAATAAGCCAGAGAAAGACAAATACTGTATGATCTCATATGTGGAATCTGAAAAAAGAAACCAAACTCATAGATGCAGAGAATGGATTAGAAGTTGCCAGAGGCAGGGGGTGGGGGATGGGGATGAAATGGGTGAAGGTGGTCAAAAGGTACAAGAAAAAAGCATGGACAGTACTTTAAATGGTTCTTGGCACATAGTTTTACTTTTAAATCTAGTATTAGAGATGATTTTAGACACTAGGCTACTAAATCTTTATTTTCCTGCATCCTCAGACGCCTGATTTGAATTAATGCTTTTATTGTTTTTCATGCACAAGAATCACTATCATGGATCACACATGTCTGTGTTTATAATATTATTCAGTTGAGGAAACACAGCACAAAATATTCCAGGGACTCTGCAAAGTGTCTCTTCCCAAATAGTCTAAAGCAGAAGTGGATTTGCACCCAGCTCCAGGCATCCCCAGGTTTTTGAGCTGAACACAGTCAGCATGAAGCCCTGGGGGCCTCGGGAACTCCCTCCAGACCAGGGCATTTGCCCCTGCCCTGACAGTCATTTGGTGGCACTGTTTTACACTGTCTGACCCCAGGCACCAAGCAATCAGTATGCTTTGCTGGTACAAATATGGTTCCCAACAAATTACAGTCATGGTCGGAGAAGTTGCGGAGGGGAGAAGTTAAAAGCCAGCTTCTTCTCCTTTGAAATTTTTATGTGCTGAAATGTGAAATTCACTGTCAGAAAAGTAGCACTTTTACAGGGCCTCTGGCATGAAAACATCCTAAAAATAGTGCAGACGCAGGTAAGTCTGGATGCCCCTCCAGCGGGCCTCCAGCGCCTGTGCGCAGAAGTCTCACGTCTCTTCCCATGTTCACAAACACTCCTCACCCCTTGGGAAGACGGCCAGGTTGGCTTCTCTCTCATTCAGAGCTGTGGGCCAGGTGGCTCCAAAGCATGCAACACGTTGGCACAGGACCCGGAAAGGGGCTCCAGGAAGCTCGTGTCAGGTCGCCTCCTCGGGCTGCGTAAAAATAACTCTCTCCCCTGAGCCTCATATGGGAGGCAAGGAGTTCAAATGATGGATTTTCATGTCGTTTTTTTTTTAAATCCAAATGAGAAAAACATCCCCAGTCCAATTCAGGGTGTGTGTGTGTGTGTGAAGCAAGGATACTAGCAATGGCGCAAATGCAGAGTGTGGAGTAGAAATTATTCGAGCAGACATGACCCTCTCCTCCTGGCCTTGGTCTCATCCCCCATCACTAGAAAATTTAACAGATGAGGACTTGCTCAATCTCAAAAGTGAAAAATGATAAAACCAGGAATAAAATTAAATTACAACTTAAAGCCCAGTTGTCTATGACTTAAAGCTCTGTGTTTTAATGGCTGCGCCATCTCTGTGTCTTTTGAATCATAAGATTTTAGAGCTATAGGGGGCACATCACAAAGGTTATCTGGTCCAACTGTGAAAAAAATTATCTTTCTAGTGTCCCTGTGTTTAAGGTCTGCCTGGAATCCCCTGGGGATGGGGACACCACCTGTGACTAAGAGGGCCGACTGCTGAACCATCCCTCCTTGTTCTGGACCCACACAAACCTCCTGCTCTCCCATCCCAAGTCACAAGGTATATGTCACACAATATGTGTGTATGCACATCATACGTGATATATGATATGTGATATATGATATGTGATATATGATGCATGATGTATGATAAATAGTATATAGCATACAGTGTAATGTATAATATGTAATACAGATAAGGACTTGCTCATCTGTGTATCTACAGAGGGTGCCAAAAAATAACATGTATGCACATTTTAAGAAAGGAAAATCTGTATTAAAATTATGCTGATGGTAAGCATTTTGAGATATATATATATATATCACTAAGACAATAGGCATTTGATTCATTCACCCACTAACTACTTCTTGAGCTCCTGATACGTGCCAGACCCTCGGTGCGGCTCTGGGGACATAGTTGCAGACAAAAGATGGGGTCCCGGGCCTCCATGGATTTTAATCATTCAGTAGTTCCAGATGTCTCTAGCAGCCAGAGCATGGACTCAAGTCACTGGACAGGCCACAGGTCTGTTATCAGTTCAAGGAGACCTAGAGAGTGAAGGCTGGTCTCCAAACGGAGCAAGCAGCTCAGCTGCTGGAATGTTTAGTGAAAGTCTTGTCCACTGGTGGAGCTAGATTTTCTGAAATGTCCCCAACTTAGATGAGGGTAACTGAAGTCCTGTGAAGTGTTTGGGGCTGGGCCCACACGCTCGCATTGTGTGAGGTCGCTTTGCAGGGAGAGGAAGCAAGTTAGCGTTGGCAGCAGGCTTTCTACTCAGTGGGCTGCTGCCTTTGTCACCCACCCTCCGTTTCCTCCAGCACTGGGTTTGGGTATGTCGTGTTTTCTTAGAGTGTCATGGGAAGAGCTAGGGAGAGTGGCACTGGACCTGGAATCTTAGCTCTCAGCCTAGAATGCAGACACTTAGTCTTGACCTCACTACCCTTCCCCAAAGGCCCACAAACGAATCTTCTCTTGAAGCCTTGCTTATCTGCAGAGACTCCTGCTGTCTTCCAGATGTTCCATGTAGAAGGGACCAGAAGGGCAAGGCCCCACTCAGATGGCTCTGCAGCAGGTCCTCACCTCAATGGGTGGAGAGCTTGTCCACTGCTGGGGGGAAGAAGGGAAGAATCCAATTAAGCAATTAGGCTGGATTAACAAATTAAGCAGTTAAGAGCAGAAATGAGACCGTGCTGATGACAGACTAATCATCTTCCTACTGCTGGGGAGAGGTCAGAGAGAGAAAATGTTTCCTTTGAGCCTGGGGGAGATGCTCCCAGAACCTGTAAAAGTGTTTATCAAGAAGGGTTTCCTGGGGAGGATAAAAATATGAACAGGGATTAACCAGAAAAGAAGAGAATTTGTGGGTAAATGAAAGATTGCCTGAGGGTCCAAGGTGAGCTGCCAAAAAGTAGCCTCCAGTGGCCTCAGTGGGGTAAGAACTGAAGCTGTAGGGAGAGGTGGCCCAGAGGCCTCCATCAGGACACTGGAGAAAAGTCCAGGGAAGAGGCGTGAAGGAGCGTGGGCCTGGCATGTCAGCTGCGGAGGGCAGGCTGGGCCTTCTTCCTGCAGGAGTCGGCACCGCACTGTGGTAAGGACACTGCCTTTTCGAGCCAAAACACACGAGTCTGATTCCTAATTTCTTCACATTTTAGCTGTGAGGCCTCAGTTAATTCGTTCCAACTCTTCTCATTGTCACTGTCCATCAGAGGGCCACGATGATTTCTTTCCCAGAGTTTATTGAGAAGATTAAGTAAGGCAATGTATGTAACACCTAGCTTTGGATTGTCTACAGAAGGAGCCCAGAAGTCGTGACACCCAGTGGTGAGGAGCACTCCTAGGACGTAGGTTCTGGTTTCTAGATGTCAGTCTCCAATAAAGGAACCAGTCTGAAGAGACGGCTGATTGCAGGACTATGCAAGGGAAGTACAGATGAGTCTGGATCACCTTGCATTGCCTAAAAATGAGGACGTGCTCAAGAAACGATAGGGGCTTCTTGAATGGACATAGGGACCAACGGGAACTTTGTTCTAGTGACCAAATCGGGGACACTTTCAACAATGAGATATATAATGATAATGATACACTCTAACCCACAGGACAAAGCAGAATCCGTGAGTCCATGCTGATGACATTTTTTGAATAAATAAATAAATGGAGGAGAAGAGAAACTCTTCCTGATAAGAGAATATCAATTTAGAAATGTATAAAGAACAATGGAAAAAAAACAAAAAAAAAAACCCTAAATCGCCTTTTGGCAAACACCACAGTAAAAATGTTTTTCAGGGACCAGCCCGGTGGCTCAGGGGGTTGGAGCTCCATGCTCCTAACTCCGAAGGCTGCCGGTTCGATTTCCACATGGGCCAGTGGGCTCTCAACCACAGGGTTGCTGGTTCAATTCCTTGAGTCCCTCAAGGGATGGTGGGCTGTGCCCCCTGCAACTAAGATTGAACACAGCACCTTGAGCTGAGCTGCCGCTGAGCTCCCAGATGGCTTAGTTGGTTGGAGCGCATCCTCTCAACCACAAAGTTTCTGGTTCGTCTCCCGCAAGAGATGGTGGGCTGTGCCCCCTGAAACTAGCAACAGCAACTGGACCTGGAGCTGAGCTGCGCCCTCCACAACTAAGACTGAAAGGACAACAACTTGACTTGGAAAAAGTCCTGGAAGTCACTGTTCCCCAATAAAGTCCTGTTCCCCTTCCCCAATAAAAAATCTAAAAAAAAAAAAAAGAAGAAGAAGAAGAAAGAAAAATGTTTTTTAGTTATGAATCCCCTCAATGGGTGCTAAAATTAATGGGTGAAAAAAATACTGAGAAACAGGATATTTGCACAGATTCAAAGTCTGGTGCCATAAGACCCTCATTGATTATAATGGAGAAAAATGGTACCTCATTGATGGAGAACCTGACAGACATCACTTCCACCTAGTGATCAAAGTAATGTCACCAGCAATGAGACCTGGGCTCTCAGGGACCTTGGATACTGAGAAGAGCATTGAATCACTTCTGCAGTATTCTTGAAAAAAAAAAAAGAAAAAAAAAAGCGTAACTTAAATTTAAGCATGAGGAAACATCAGACAAACCCAAATTGTGGGTCATTTGTTAACAGTGTAATGCAAATATTGATTTTCTGCCTTTTGTCATTGTCCTTGAGATACAATATTTGGGGAATCTAGGTAAAAGTGTATGGGAATTTTGTACATCTTTTGCCACTCTTTTATAAATCTAAATTCTTTCAAAATAAAAAAAAAGTTTAAGTTCTGTTTTTTTTTTAAGTTTATTGGGGTGACGATTGTTAGTAAAGTTACATAGATTTAAGATTTTTAATTAAAAAGGAAAACAATCTAGCTCTGTATATGGCATAGAAAAAGGCGCTCAGCGAATGGCATTCTTCATTACTTTGAACAGGAAACATTGATTGCTGGGGGGATTTTCAACCTATTGTCCCTGAGAAACGAGCCTTGGCCCCAGAAGGGCAGAGCTGGGAGGCAAAGTTGTTTTTATAAAGGCTGCAAACTTCAAGGTTGCTGAGTGACTGTGAGGAGGAGAAAAATGTGCTGGGTTCTGGGAAGAACGGTCCCTTTTCTTTTCACAGAAAAAAAAAAAAAAAGTACACACCACACAATTCAGAGAGACAATGAGTCTTCAACAGCCTGTTGCTATCAGCCAAGCCATTGTTAAGCCCTGAGTGCTCAGGGCCACAGCCTGAAAAGACATGGCTTCCTCACTTCCTGAGCATTTAGCTTGGAATCACATTGTCTCTGTGAAAAGCAAACGGAGAGTGGGACGGGGCAGAGCCTGGCACACACCTGCATCTTAGTATTGACTTGGGGCCACACCAAGGAATGCAGGAGGCCTTTCTCCCCTCCCGTGACTGTGGTACATTTGATGACCTTCATTTTATCAAAAACAAAGTGTCCTCCATCGATGTCATCTTGATGCCATCATATGCTTGATCTTGGGATTCTGCGCCAGAAAATGTGGGGGGAGTAGGGAGACATGTATGCAGGAGCCATCTTGGATTTTGGCTCCCATCCTGCATCAAAACAGCTCTCAGAATAAATGTGGAAGCACTTGGTGTGGCTCACAGGCGCTTCGGACCCAGCCTCACCTCCTATCACTTCCTCCTTGAACGTTACGCTCCAGGAATCAGGAACAGCTTACAGTTTTATGCACACATCTTAAAACCTCATGCCCCCATGAAGTTTCCATTCAGAGACACCCCTTCCTAGAAATCTCTCTCATAACTCATCCCAGCCACCCTGAAGAGCACAGACCATTTCCAGCTCTGTGGGTGCTTCCCTCTTCCCTGCAGCACACTGGCCCAGCACTGCAATGCATCCTTTGTGTGTCTGCCTTCGCTCCAGCATGTCAGGTCCTTAAGGCAGGAACCTGCACCAATTCTGCCCGTGTCCCCCGATCAAGAATAGTCCTGGGGCCTATCAATGTTTTCCAGTTCAAATTGAGAAATGCGTGTCTATTGAATGCACTAATGAACAGCATTTTGATTTTTTTTTGGGGGGGTACACACATAAGTAGTTAAAATATATGTATTGATTCACTATAATTTCACCTTTCCCTATTTCTCAAATGATGAAGTGTTTGAAGGTGAAATGTTTGTAAAATTTAATGGCAATGCAACACGTTATAAGAAATGCCTAATAAAGAGGAAGCATTTTGCATTTAAAGATATCATTGATATCATTTATTAATTTCCATAAACATACATCTGTGCAAATTGATTCCTCACTTTCACCCAATAGCTTGCTAGAAGCAAGAGACTGCAATCTGACGTCATATTTTTATGGGTTGGAAAGAACTGACGTGACTGATTCTATAGAATCTTCCCTAGGTCAAGGAAGTTAACCTTCCTTTGTGCCCTGATCAGACATGACACAATGTATGTGTACATGTATAGCTATATTCACGTATTTGTTTATTGATTTGAATTCTATATCTTCTAATTATGTTATATGTTAATGTGGTTGAGAAAGCAGACTTTTCCTTAGGAACCCTGAATAGGAATCTCCATGTCAAAAAAATATTTAGCCCAAAGGATTTTATGTAATGAACTTTATTTCGTGTGTGAAGCAAAATATAATGTCAGATATGCAAGGTCTCAGAATAAAAATAAACCTCAACGTAATCAACACCTGAACTTCAGATTGCCGAAACAAAATCAACCGATTACAACAGAAACTCACAGGCAACAGAATGACTTTCACACCCTTTATTATTAAACATAATACACTAGGGCCAACTAATAATTTATTAATATGATTATGGGATTTAAAAAACATGTCAAATGTAATTTGGGAGAGTTTCTATGCAATTTAAAACAATTCCCCACCTTATTAAATGGTGTTTCTATCTTCCCACTTGTTCGTGGCAGAGATCCAGAAGTCACCGTCACCACTCCTAGCCAAATCGTCATCAAGATTTATTTACGTTAGGTCCTATTTATCTTACGTATCCATTAACTTCCTCCCATCCCCACTGTCACCTCATCTGAACACCACGTGTTTTTGGTGGAGTCCTACAACTTCCCCACGGGTCTCTCTGCTTGGGGCCTGTCCAGCCCTCACTCCCACTGGCCAGATGGATCTTTCTAAAGCAAATCTATAACTTTCTCCTTCCTGTAAACTATTTAGTGACTTCACTTTGCCCTTGACACAAAGTTTGCGTTTTTGCAGGATCAACAATTCCTTGCCTCCCAGCCCTGCATTCACTCATTCATTCATTCATTCATTCATCTATTCACTCTTTGATGAACTCAACCAATGTGTATATGACATCGCCTGTTTGCCAGAAACTATACCAGGCATTGAGGGTTATGTGAGAAAACACTAAAATAAAGCTCCAGCCTTTGGCAAATATACAGTCAGTCGCATGAGGGGTCGGGACCCTCAGGGACGTAAGTGTGTAATAGTTGAATACATGCTATCGGGTATATCTCTGCATTTGGTCACGGTAGAGTGAGAAGAGAGAGATTTGGGGAGCTTTCCCTGCAAACACGGCAATGGCGGAGAGCTTAGGGCGCAAGGAACCCTATTTGTTTGAAGAGCAAGATGATGGGGCTGCTTACAGCGGCAGGTTGGTACAAGACTGAGGAAGATGCCAGATACCAAGCCAGAAGTTTAGACTTTGTCCTATTGTCAGCGGTGAACCAACAGAAGTTTGTCATCAGGAGCCGTCATCATCAATTTACTTTTGAGCAACCTGCTATCTCAAGTGTTTTTTTTGTGTGTGTTTTTTTTGTGTTTTTTTGTGTTTTTTTTTTGGCTTGTTTTTTGTCACTTACTTGCTAAAACCTCTTTGGTGAGACTGACATTTGTCTCTTTTACCAAAATTATTTAGTATTTCACCTCTGTTGACTTTCAACAGATTTTGAAGATGTGTGACACAAAATTAGGAAGGGTTGAAAGAGTCAAGGTACAGTTAAAACAAACGGGGGCAGAAGATGTCCTCGAGTGACCTTGTCATTAGATTCTGTACAAGGAGATCAGGAGGGTCGAGTAGAAATCCAAGCACTAAATTAGACCTGAAAAGATATTTTAGTGCATGTGTTTACAGGGACCGTGACTGCGTTCCTTGATTGACCTAACATGTCACCGGCCAGTACCACTCCTGTGTGAAGACGGGACACTGCCACAGTGTTTGATAACAGATCTAATAGCAAGTCAGACATTCCTCTGTTGCCCTGGGTTCATTATGCTCTATCACCTTAATAAATGCCCTCGTCCTCTGCTTATTCAGCCGTGGCCTGGTTCTCTGACTTGAATTGCTTGGGACAGCCGGGTTTCTCCTGAGTGACTTGTCGAGTTATATTATATACCTGACCTACTTTGTACAGGTCTCAGACTGCAGTGCAAGCAGCACAAGCCCCGTAAATGTCCTCTGGACCTCTGGCTAGAGAGAGCATAGACTCAGAGTCCCAGAAGGGACCTTCAGGATCAGCTATCCTAACCCTACCTTCCCCACCCTCTGTGCATACCCCTCAGCTGCCGTGTCATCGGACAGTAGCCAGTGGTCTGGCATGCATGCCTTCTTGATAATGAACGACTTCTGTTCATCCACTCAGCAAATATTTATTGGTCATCGGTTCTATGCCAAACCTTCCCTTATGTGTTGGCGCTATAATAGGAGAAGACAAACATAGTCCCTGCCAATCCAAGCAATGTCACACGATTGTATTAGCACAGCTTTAAAGGGATAATATGCAGTAGGATGAGAGCGTGGACAGAGGACGATACTTTGTCTGGGTGTTGGGAGATGCTTTATTGGGAGAGACTCTAAACCTAGGAGCTGGCGGGTAAGCTGAACTTAAGTAATGCGCTGGTGAGGGTGGGATACTCAGCAGAGGAAATCAAAGTGCGAGTTCAGAGTGAACAAGGAAAACGTGTAAGGTCAGCTCGGTTGGATCGGAATGTACGGAGGTCATGTGGTCTGAGTCCTGCAGGGCACTATGGGCCGTGTTAAGAAGCTTGGTTTTTGTGCTTAGAACAATGAGCAGTGTTTAAGCTCGAGGACGACATGATCAGAATGGCCATTGGACAAACGATTTTCCAACTGAAGAGAAAAAGAAAATTCCAATCGAATTGTTAAGATGTGCAATTTTTGTTTTTCCTCGTATGGCACAGAACCCTATGGTATTCAGTTATGTCTGAATCCTAACTTGGTCTCTTAGTATTTGAATGATCTGAGGCAAGTTTCCTGTCATTTCAGAGCCTCGTTTTCCTGACTCATCAAATTACCAGTTTTTATCTGGTCAAGCCAATAATCGTCCAGGATGGATCAGAACTTGCAGAGCTGGTGTTTATAAAAGCTCCACTGGGAAAGTTTAATTTGACTCAACCACAAACAATTCCTGAACACCTACTTTGCACAGAGCTCCAGGGGTTGACAAATAAATAGCACATCAGCTCTGCCCCAATGCCTCGCAGACAGAGGTCACAAATTGGAGGCCAGCGGGCCAGATCCACCAAGCAGAGTTGTTCTGTTTGGCTGGCTCAGTATTTTAGAAAAAGCAAAGCAGTGAATCTGAACTCCTTTAACAAAGCGTGTGCTGTCTAGGTCCTCAGGGGCCCCACCATGCCCTGTTGTCTTAGCCTTTCCTAGATTTATCACCTTCCTGGCCCAAGGAGATTAGGACCTATGATGCTGGATTGGTGAGTATTTACATAGAAGGAAGGACAGGCCGCCATGTGAGCAAAAAAGGAAGTGAGAAGGGGCCGTACAAAACCATAGAAGGAACCTACCAAACGCGTTTGGATCTGCAAATGTGTGACTGTCATACTTTCAATAAGAGTCACAGGAATGAGATGCCCAAGATTGGCCTGGGTTGGTAGAAGAGCACAAAAGATGGAGCAGACACATATGGTTACTTTATAGTTCAGGATAGGAGAGAAAACCTGAATATGTAAAAGAGCTGAGAGTAAATCAAGGACAAAGTGTGAGAATACCCAAGTTCAAAGGGCAGGCACCTTACACTTGGTGTTAACTTCACCCACCACCTCTGTCTCTGCCTAGATAGATAGAAAGATAGATAGATAGATAGATAGATAGATAGATAGATAGATGATAGATAGATAGATACATAGGTACATAGATACATAGATACATAGATACATAGATACATAGATACATAGATACATAGATACATAGATACATAGATAGATACATAGATAGATACATAGATAGATACATAGATAGATACATAGATAGATGATAGACAGATATATCTACTGAGATATATTCCACAAGTTAGACAGACAGAAAGAAGTTACCACATCTTTTGTTTCTGTTTCCTGAGTATAGCAGAATGTAGGTGAGCAATACTTCCTGATTACGCATAATAGTAACACGAACTTACAATGTAATGCTTAAAATAATATTGCAAAATGTTTCTTCTCTCGTTGGCAAATAATAATAACAATGAAAGCAGATACAATGACTTGAGTACCTACGAGTAGGTACCAGTATAAGCCCAGCACTACACTGAAGGTTTTACATACATGACCTCATTTAATCTGACAACCCTACCAAATAGATGTTGACCAAACCCCTTTCATTTGTCTCCTGGACAAGCAGCTAAACTACACTTCCCAGAATTGCCTGCAGTTAGGTTGGGCCACGAGTTATTTTCTGGCCATTGGAATATGGCTGAAAAGGACAGGGACCACTCCCAGACCTGTCCTCTCAAACCAGCACTGTGATCCTCTGCGCATTCTCACTTTGCACACTGGCTGGCCAGATGGAGAGGTTCCAGACAGCATGACAGAGCCACCAGGAGGACCAAAGGATGGAGCGGGGGTCACGGAATGGCTGCATGGAGCAGAACTTCCCGCTCTGCTCACTCTCATTGGATTGTGACATGAACAGGAAATAAAGTGTGTTTTATTGAACCACTGAGATTTGGGGGTTGTAGTACACTACTTGCAGCTAGCCTAATTTCCCTGAATAAACACTATTATTTACCAGTGAGGAAATTGATTTGCACAAGACCTTACAGCTGGTAGCTGCAGAACGTAGCCCAACAAGCTTATCAATGCTCATCGAGCTGCACCATCATCACGTGTGCCACCAGCATGTTTCAGATAAAATGATAGGGCCATGGAAAGAAAAACTGGTCTTCCCATCTGGGGCTCCTCCCGGAATTCTCAGTGGCACAAAGGGAAGGAACTGGGGTAAGCAGTGCTGGATTCCTATTGGCCAAGAATTGTTTTGAGCCATTCCATTACCAGAATCTCCTTCCCTTGCCTTCTGGGCCAGGTAGTGGATGGGTGAGTCCCAGCTGGATGCAAGCCACAAAGCATTCCGGTGGCATTGGACATGGCTCTGGGAAAGTCGGATGCCTGGCAGAGAGCTGTCACTGGGAACCACACAGACCCATTTCTTGGAAGGACAAACTGTGTTGTTATTCCAGGGACAGAAAAGGTTATTTGTATATGTAATATTGGTGTGTGTGTGTGTGCATATATGTGCATACATATGCAATAAATATGCAAATATTGTTGTGTGCATTTGTGCACACTCACTGACACACAATCAACCCAGCCCATAAGCATCATCATACATTTATTTATGGATGTGTGTAAGTATGTCCATGTCAGTTGGTACATAAAACACTGCTTTGTGTGTATGGATATGTACACACGCATATATGTAGTGTAGCCGTGCTGCTTAATGTCCACATATGCAAATATATATGTAATGTCCATCCATATCTTTATCTCTAATAATGTCCATTCACATGTCTTTATGCCTCTGTGTGTATGTGTATATCGATAAACATATACGTCCAGGGTATTAACAGCTCCTCCAGACAACTGGAAATGCATCTTGTTTCTCACAGTTTTGAGAGCCACCCAAAATCCACATGAAAGTAGAGATCGGGGAATTCACATAAACACAAATGTGCTGTTAATGCAGATGCTGGTGTGAGAATTATTTAAAACTCCAGTGACTCAACAGTACATCCCCTTACTTTTGGGGAGAACTGGGCAGGGGATTTCTGTGGCCACCAGGAATGTCAGGCCACACTCGGCCGGCAGCACTGCCCTGGCCACCCATGTCTGCTCACTGTGCGACTGATAGATATGTTTTGACAAGTTCTATTAAGTACAAAGACGGCCAGCGGCACAACACATGGAGTTGATAGAGCAAGAGGCAGAATGGCAGATCGCACTGTGAGGTCTGCTGATGTTGACAGAATTTGCCGGAACAAAATGAATCCGTGATCCCCATCATCTATTACCAAATTTCAGTAGGTCTTTGGCATCCACAAAGCTTAGAAGGACAAGCCTCTCCTCGGTTTCCTATTTCTGTCTCCTGATTGCCAGCAAGTGAAGGATTTCTCAGAACTCAATTGGTTGTCTTTATTTACACGGACTGGCTGGTGATGCCAAGGAAAGAGGGTGTGGAGTGTCTGAGGCCATTACCAGCAGAGTGCATTTCCATCTCTTCCCATCTCCTGGAGCCCCTCCCCGTACCTGTGTTTAGAAGCTTCCTGGGGAAGGGAGCTGGCAAGCACACCTGGTGACGACTCGCGCTTCTCGCACCATCTTGAGTGTATCACCTCCATCCTCCATAGCCCCCTAAACACGGTTTGGCAATGGCAATAACAAACACTATTTTACAACCTCCTTGGATGCACTTCCAAAATGCAGAAGCAATTAATCAGTAGTCTCCCTGAGACTCTGCTCAATGTGCCTGCCGCCTTTGACAGAGCTCGGCTTTGATGGGAGACTAAGAAGTGTGCAAGAGAGCCCAAAAAGTGGTAATGGGCTTCAATTATTTATTTGTTTAGAAGACTGGGGAGTAGGACTTGAGCTGTAAGCACATAGATAATCCATCTAAAGCCCTCCCAGCAGTGAGGTCTTTTACTCCCTGCCTGAGCACTCTGCTTGGAAATGGATGGGTTGTTTCACCAGGTCTGGCGGGGATCCAAAGGTTCGCTGTGTCTGTGTGCGTGCATACTTATGCAAGCTACATTTGGGGTATCTGAATATCTCTGAGCCTTGTATAAAGACTGCTGTTTCTAATTATTCAACATCCAGGCTCTACTGCTAGCTTCTAATGGGTAGGCTGTCTGTGTGCTGGATTTTCATGTCATTTTATGGAAAAATCAAGATTGTATGTTCTCTGAGAGATTCTGTCATTTAGCAATGTCTTCTCAAGACATGGTGTAATCATCTTAATAATTGATTGTAGGAAAGGAAGTCACTTGTAGCCCAAGTTATTCTCAGTCTTGAAGTTTGTCCTCTGCAGTTTATTATACACGTGGAAATATCTGGATGGATCCATCATCCCAGGAAATTTACAACAGCAGACACCGTGCCCTTTATAATCTGTGGCTGACAATTTAAGCAATGGTTAGGCACAGTTGCTCTCCTGAAAATGCTGATGAGTGAAGGAAAATGAACATGTCCAATTTCGCACAGGATTTCCTTGAGAAATACACATTGTTCAGACATAATAGTGGGATATTTTTGACCCAAGTTTGCATAGATCTCTATAACTGCATTCTTTTCTCCCAAGCCCTTTTACATATGTGTTTATATCTCAAGATTCTGTTCAAAAGCTGTCTCTTCCACAAAGTCTTATCTAATTTCATTTGCTAAACTTGGTCTCTTCCTTCCCAGAATTCCCAACACACCTTATTTGTGGTCCTTTTCTCTCAAAGTACTTTTGCTTGTTTACTTTTTTTAACATTTGCTCTGGACTATAAGTACTTTAAGATAAAGGTCCAGGTTTTGCTTGTTTGCCGTTCTTATTGTTGTTGTTACAGCACTGGGCTTAATCCACAATGGTCGTTTAGCAAATATTTGTTGGATGGAGGATGGATGGATGGATGGATGGATGGGTGGATGGATGGGTGGATGGATAAATGAATGGATGGAAAATGGTTAAATAAAAACTTTTCTCTTTTGTCATCCTACATATATATCAAAATCCCAGAATAGTAGCCTGATCTGCTATCTATGCTAATAACTGTGCTGGGTTAAATGGTATCTCCTCAAAAGCCATGTGCATCTGGAACCTCACAATGTGATCTTATTTGGACATAGCATCTTTGCAGATGTAATTAGTTAAAATCAGTTCATATTGGAGTAGGGAGAATTCTGTATTCAATATGACTGGTGTCTTTATAGAAAGGAACTGGTGCCCTTATAGAAAGGACACACACAAGGAGAATAAAAGCCATGTGAAGATGGAGGCAGAGATTGGAGCCAAGGAACACCAAGGATTGCCAGCAACCACCAGAACCAAGGAAGAGGTAAGGAAAAATTTTTTCTTAGAGGCTTCATTGGGAGCACAGCCCTGCCAGCCCCTTGATTTCAGACTTATGGCCTCCAGGACTGGGAGAGAATAAATTTCCAATGTTTTAAGTCACTACGTTTGTGCTACTTTGTTAAGACACAAATACACTCTCCAAGAACCTATCCTGCAGAGAAGACTGGGCTTTAACCAAGGACTTAGCACTGGACTGGGACCCCCAGCAGGGGTGCCTGAGGAGTCAGGGAGCTTTGCGGTAACCCTGAACAGCTGATGTCCAATGACAAGAAGGAAGGGAAGGCAATAAACATAATAGAAAGTATGGAGAAGACAGGCGTGGGGCCCAAGCTCAGGCCCCAGGTCACAAGATAAGGACCATAGCAATAGGCTAAGGCCATACTGGCCAAATTCCATGGGCAGGGGATGAAGAAGAGGAAGAGGTCCATGTGTGCACTGGACAGCCTCGGGGTTTGACTCCTGATGTAGTTGTTGGCTGGAAATAAGACATGGGTGGAGTAGCCTTGGTTAGTGAGCCAAAGATGAGGCAGAGAGAATCCTGAAATTGCCTAACTCAAATTCCTCCTTGGCATTTTCCCTTCTAAGTATTTGGCCATCTCTTGTATTTTCCCTGTTATACTTACTTTCAAATAAAACCTCAATCAAGGCTACACTTTAAGTCCTTCCAAATAATCCTTAAGTGATGTACAATTTGTGAAAACGCCATCATGGGAGTCACATTTCTTTGAGTTGTAAGTTCTGGGCAACGTGAATGAGACATTAAAGCACAGTGACCACAAAACCTCACCAATTCATCTGAATTATCTGGAGGAGCTTCTGAGTGAATGGTGAGACGCTGAATCTAGAAAACATTTTTAAAGACATCCCATTTTGTTTTCTTCAAGGGCAAGCAGTACACAGAAGGAGGCTAGCGGGCCTCAGAGGATGAGGTTTAATGAATAATAAGAATGGTTTGTAATTAGTCCATCATTTGTTTGTACAGCAAAGGGTGCTTGGGAAGTGCTCGAGGATGCTTGAAAACAGTGTGTGCCCTTAAGTAGTTGGAATATTTCCCCAGAAATTTGTTTATACAACTAATTTGTTTTGTGAAGCCATTGCTTCAGCCTCCAGTCTACTGATCCCAATTGTCACACGACAGAGGGCACGGTAATGAGGTCTCACTTGGTGTCTAAATCAGCGTGAGGAGATACAGACAGAGGGTGATTCCCAGGGGTGAGTCCGTTTTGTCCCTGGTCCAAGAGGCTAAGGATTGGGGCCTGGGCCTTCCGTGGGTGCAGTGCCTCCCAGGGAACTGACCTCATGTGTCACATCGGCTCATGTCACTCACAGACAACACCTCGTGATCCAAAAAAGAACATCCTCTCCAGAGGTGAGTGTACTTTCTGCTTTTGTCTTGTGAAGAAATGAATGGTGAATTAGGGTTAGAGGACTCGATCATGAGTTTTAATTGCACTATCAACTGTATGTCTCTCAGCATAGCATTTAATCCCTCTCTCCATTCTCTTCAACTAAATGGAAATATTGACTGAGATAATACGTATGTTCTCTGTAAACCATAAACCATATACAAATTTAAGAAGCTATTCTTATCCAGTCATTAGCAGGCAGACACACTAGCTATAGAGTTCCAGTGATTCAACGTTAAAGACTCGTGTTTAAAGTTTCAAAGTTCAAGGAATAGATTTTGTTTTTTGTGTCAGACAGACCTGGTTTGGGTCCCAGTTGTATTTATACCTAATGGTAGTTTGGCCATGATGTTGAATTGATCTACCCCTTAATTACATATATGTGAAGTGGAGATGGAAACTAAGTGCTTAAAAGCGATGCGTCGTGTTTCACACAGTGACTGGCACATAATAAGTGCTTAATAAACCTAGTAAACATACAATAGCCCAAATAAAATTTGAAACCCTAAAGAGACAGGTAAAAGGGTGTTCACTGAAGCATTGTTTGTGGTGTGTGATACATTAATAAATACATTTTATCTCTCAGGTTAGCTTGGGTGATTTTAATTTGTTACCTTGAGTCATCTCAGTTCACCATATAGCAATGCCAACCAAAGAGTGATAATATGTATGTGTATCTATCTATCCATCCCCATCCATCCATCCATCCATCCATCCATCCATCCATCCATCCATCCAACTGTGTGTTTTATGCACACACATATACATAACATATACACATACATACACATATGTGTATACATATATAAGTATATGTATGCATATAAAATGTATGCATGTTTATATTTGTATTTACATATTTTTCTGCCTCTCCCATAGAAAGGAAACATGAAGAACAGACAATTTTATGGAGCCCACACTTATACTCCTCTTTGTTAAAGCTAGTCTTAAGGGGGCAGAAGATTTATAGCAGCATGAGATTACTCAGCTAAGGTCTGACTCGCCACCTTAAGTGTGTTAGGCATTCCGTACCTCACCACTCGTATTCAAGGTCTATTAGAAATGTGACCAGTGGATGTTGAGCAAGCCCACAGGTCCTATATTATTGACACTTAACAGGGTAGCTGTTTCTTTGACAAAATTTAGTCCTGGCCACTGAACAGACTTGATCACAGTGTCTCTTTCCGAGGGCAAACAGTGGAGCAAGCTTCTAAGCATCTCTGTCCTGCCATAGCCTCTTTTTCTTCCTTTGGGACGCTCACACAACACACGGATTTCCAAGTTCTAGTTCAAGTCACCGTTTCAATTCAGTTTAGTGAACTCCTTATCAATTTCCCCATTTTATTAATTCATCATTTAATGGCAACCTACAGAAGCCCTGCTTAGCTAAGGCATTTTTCTGATGGGAAACCAGTATTATTATTATTTTTTAAGAGGTGGTCAATTTAAAACTTGAACTTGATCATAAATGAAGCAACAGCATTTCAAACACCTCCTAATCTGGTCATTCTGGTCACTTTTTTAGCCAACATAGTCTTGTTAAGGCACAATAAACACAAGAGGCTTTCTCTCTCTCTCTCTCTCTCTCTCTCTCTCTCTCTCACACACACACACACACACACACACACACACACGCACACACACACACTATGCAAACTTTAAGTAGAGAAGTGTAGATTTAGAGATAAAATGAAATCTATAGAGATATAGAATAAGCCTTTTAAATGCATTCTAAATGGGAAATCACTGTTTTTATTCTCTACTGGGAAAATAATCCATCTGCCCTATTTCATCACCTGCTTCTCTTTCTGTATATTAGAGGTCTATAGGTGCCCTGATTTCATTAGAAGATGATGCTTCCATGTTCTTTTAATAAAAAGATTCAGTCTCGAATAATAACCACCTAGCATTTTATTTAAGTGGCCGGGGAGGTTGTTTCCTGGTGTGAACAGCAATAATGGTCACGTGTCCCTATGAGAAAATTCATTTTGATAACTATTGCTAGATGACAGGTACATAGTTCACATGCCTCCCAGCTTTGGAGCCAGTTTCGAATGCAGACTTTGCTAATGTGAAGGAAATTCTCATGACTGCATCAAGTGACAAGTGGTAGGAATTGGGTCAGACTGGGGATAGGCCTGGCTGACGTGAACACAGAGATGGAAGAGGCCTGTTGGTGGGGGTCGTTGACTGCATCTTACTTCTGCCTCATCTCCCCTCTCCAATCTCTCTTGCATTTACTGCAGGACCCAATGGCTGACCTACTGAGCAACGAGAAAGGTCAACCTGGTCTCTGGACACAGTCACATTACCTTCTATTTTTCAGAAGAAATGGTGAAAAATTCATCTCTTTCCCTTTTATTCTTGCAGACAATTTCCAGGGCTCTTCCTCCTGGAGATTTTATCAAAGGAGTATTTATATATAAAAAGTGAATTCATTGAGACTTTCAAAAAGCATAAACACTGTAGAACTGCTTCCTGTGATTCGAAATAAGGTGATCATATAACTACTTACTGAAAGATATTGGGTAAATAAATTGTGGTATAGCTAGTCAGCAGACCAATGTACCATTATTGAGAGGGATAGATGATAGATAGATAGATAGATAGATAGATAGATAGATAGATAGATATGCAGAATGCACTGGTGCTGGGGTTCATAATATATATATATATATATATATATATATATATATATATATATATATGAGAGAGAAAGACATTGAAGATTTTAATGACTCATTTTTGAGGATTAAAGTTATAAAATGACATTTAAAAATATAGTATGATTTAATTTACATAAAACAGAGATTAAAAAACATATATATGCCTGAAAATACATTCAAATGATTAAAGGGATACCTGTGGATTGTCAGGTGACTTATTTTGCCTTTTTCTATAATTTGATTTTTGATATAAATACGTACCCACTTTATATTCAGAAAACAACAAAAGAAAAAATAAAAGCTATAATTTTTAATGGAAATGCAAAAGATGGAATTAATTTGAATGACTACTACCATCGTTCAGGTCGAAATTACCATAATTTTATCAGTTCAAGTGCAATCTGGAAGGCCCGATTCTAAGAAACTTCATTCGCTCATCTCCAAAGAGAAACTAACAATAATGCCTACCTCCCACTGGAAGGTATATAATGGAAAAGCAGTGGTGAAAATCTGAGCTGCAATACAATGATGCAGTGAGAGAACAGGCTCTAGAGCCAGACTTTCTGGAAATGAACCCCGGCACCAGTGCTTTCTAATTGTGTCATCTTAGGTAAGTTACTGCACTTCTCTGAGCCTCAGCCTCCCAATCTTCAAGTGAGACCAGTAAATGCACCCACCTCATGATGTGCTAAAAGACTAATATTTGTAAAGCATTGGCAACAGTGCCAGCTACATAAGAAGCACTCGATGCATATTTGACAAATAAGTAAAATGCTCTATGGAACACTCAGCTATAGAATTTAGCTCTCCACCTGCCCAGGCAAAATCTTCTTTAAACTATATCATGCTGGAGTTATGAACTTTCTATAGTCATTTTTGTTCTGTTTTGTATACACGTATGAACAATACAACACAGTTTCCAATGAGGGCAAGGACATAAAAATCATCATGGAAAAAATGAGAGTGCAAAATGAGAGACAAGTGCTTTGTTCTTTTTCTTTTGCAGACTGTCTTAAGCAGATCTGCTCAGATCAATACTATAGTGTAAATAATTTTTCTGAACAAGGACAGATTTATACTTGAATACTTTCATGTTACTTGGCATGTTAATTGAAAGGTCTTTATTACTGGTTGTCCATTCCTATTAGGGGGCTATCTTTTAAACTAAGATGGCTGCCACTTAAATCAAGAATCAATTAGAAACATTAATAAAACAGCCCTGTCAACTCCCACTAGACCCAGGCCAGACCTTTTTCTTCTCTGTTAAGCAAGCAATTGCTAATCGCTATTTTCATCAATATCTCAGAAACATGATCTGTAATTTACCTCCGGTAAATGAATGATACCAATTGGTTACCTACTCTAAGTTAAAAGGACTCTCCCAAGGGGAGAAAGGAAGTCTATATTCTGTCACTTCCTGTTTGTGAAGGAGAAGAAGCATTGGTGTTTGGGAAGAAAACAAACATTGCCTTCCAAGGGATAGAATATGCAGGATAAACTATAAGAAGTGAAAGAGACTATGATAAGAGAAATACTTGGCAGAATAAGCAACAGAATATTTAGAAAGAGGCAGAGTTCATTTGTGCATTGTCAGCTCATTCAAGAAGTTTAGTTTAGTTGAACAAGCATTTTTGTAGAGAGGACATCCTCAGTATGGAATGCTAGAGAATCCGGATGTATAAGGAGAGGCCCCTGAAGTCTGGGATCTCGTGATCTCACGTGACAGACAGACATTTGAACAGGTAATCATGTAAAGTCTGGTCAGCTTTAATAGAATATGCACCAGAAGAGGTTGAGAGATATGGGGAAAGTAAGCACCCATTCAGACTGGGGAGAATTAATAAGACAAAGATTCATTCCTCTATCCTGTTTCCCCGAAAACAAGACCTAGCTGGACAAGCAGCTCTAATGCGTCTTTTGGAGCAAAAATTAATATAAGACCCGGTCTTATTTTACAATAATATAAGACCCAGTCTTATGTAATGTAATATAACATAAAATTGGTCTTATATTAATTTTTGTTCCAAAAGACGCATTAGAGCTGCTTGTCCAGCTAGGTCTTGTTTTCGAGGAAACATGGTATTACCCTTCTTTGAGGTTGAAGGGAGGAGGTTAGATGGACAGAAAATTTGGCTCTACATTTAAAGGTCAGAATTAGAAAGGATATAGCAAATAATTTGGTGCTACTCTTTTCATGAACCACTTCTTAACCACAGTTCTCCTGATTTCTGATCAAAATCCTCCAGGAACACAAAGCATCCCACTTCTAAAAGCATCCTATGCCTACGTTGGCAGTTCTGATTCTTGCAAGATCCTTTTCTCTGTTGAGTCAGAAAATGTCTCTTTTGCAAGTTTCTGTGGTTTTATTGTCAGCCTCATGAGGTCTGGTCAGTTTGCTAAAGTGGAGCAGTGACAACGAGGTTGGAGTAAGTAAACGCGGATGTGAGTCTCAGTTTCACCGCACATAAACGCAGTGACCTTTGGCGTTTACTTTTCTCAGTGGGAAAATTTTCAGCGGGAAAAAATAACTGTCTCTTATTGCCTACAAGGAAGTTATAATAGCCATATTATAGAGAGGTAAGGGATGTGCAAATAACTTCTTAAATTGGCAAAATTATTATCATCACTTTTCCATACAGCAGTTCTTGACATTCCTGAAGGATTCCCTTCTGTCTGGCCTGCTTCTTCTCATTTCTGTTCTCAAGATCTCTATCTCTCTCAATTGTTCCCACGTGACAGTGAAACATCTCAACTACAATTTAGAGTTCTGTCTGTAAACTTTATGTCGCAAATGAGCACACCCAAATACAAGCAGACATCTGGTTTGCGTAATTGTGAGTTGGGTTGTGTACAATTTTGTCTAGAAAGTACAAGTCAAGAAAATGTTTCCGATGGTCCACTGCCAGAATCCATAGCCCCAGTGTCGCCCAAACCATCATTTTATATTAAAAAAAAAGAAAAAAAAGAAAAACTACAAAAAAACTTAAACTGTAAATTCCTATGTCTGAGGGGTGGTGGAATGGTGTAATGGAAAGTCATTGGTCATAGAAACCAGTGTGAGAATCAATTCTGAAAATTAGAGCTGGAAGAAGCCTTAGAAATCATCTAGGCTAATTGTGTTGCTTTCCATAAGGGGAGGTACTTTACAACTTTCTTAAGACCACGAACTTTATAATAACGGATACCAGGCTACCGCTCATCAATCTTGGATTAATGCCCATGATAAGGAGACAGTTTTGAAAAGGGATTTTGAAAAAAGAGATAAATGCTTACGGTGGTGGGTTTGCCAGATAGAATACAGGACACCCAGTTAAATTTAATTTCAGATAAACAATACATGATTCGTATAAGTATGTGCCATGCAATATTTGGGATATTCTTATGCTAAAAAAAATATTGGTGAATCAAAAGCACAAGCATTGTTAAATTTGATAAACATTGCTAAAATCCCTCCAAAGGTTCATACCTATTTACCCTTCCCACTAGCTATGCATGAGAGTATGTCAGCATAAATACAGAACTTGTGCCAATCTGGTAGGTTAAAAAATTATACCATAGTATTGTTTACGCCTCCATTTCTTGAATTATGAGTGACTTGAGGAATTTTTCATATGTTGAGAAGCCACTGGATTTTCTTTGCTAAGAATTTCCTAGTTACGTAATTTGATGTCACCTCACTTTTTTTTCTTTAATTATGCTGTTATTCTAACTTACCAAAGTTGGGGTTGTAGGAAATAATCCCGTTATCTCTGAGTTGTAAGATTTTTCTAAATTTGTTACTTATCTTCTGATTTTCTTCCGATTTTTTGGGAATTAACAAGTATTTTATTTCTAGTGTGGTTGTGTTCATCAATTGTGTGTGTGTGTGTGTGTGTGTGTGTGTGTGTGTGTGTGTGTGTGTGTTGTGTGTTTGGTTTGTGGATTTTGAGTCACAGGTAGAAAGATTTTCCAGATACCAAGTTATAAAAGTATCCACTTCTTTTTTCCTTTTATTTTTATAGTTTCGCTTACATACTTTTAAATCTTTAATGCATTTAGATTTCCTCACTTATTAGAGATTCTAACTTCATCACAGTTATGTAGATACAGACTTAGGCATATAGATTTCTGAATATATCTGTACCTCTTTTTAACCCTGCAAATATTTTCCTTTGGTCAGTCTATTGAGGGACTGATACCACACATTTTAATTTTCTTTAAATACAATTTACATCTGGTCAGGCCAATCATCATTCATTTTTTTCACTTTTTAAAAACACTTTTGTTAAGAGTGAGAGATGAGGATAAGGGAGATCGAATATATGGTGATGGAAGGAGAACTAACTCTGGGTGATGAACACACAATGGGATTTATAGATGATGTAATACAGAATTGTACACCTGAAATCTATGTAATTTTACTAACAATTGTCACCCCAATAAATTTAATAAAATAAAAATTAAAAAAAAACACTTTTGTTATGTTTTACATGAAATTTAGAATCAAATTTGTCTAGTTTCAAAAACAAAACAAACAAAATAATGTTTAGTATCTGAAATTGGAATCCTGTCAAATGTATAAATAAAATAAGGAAAACTGTGCATCGTTATTACACTGTTTTCTTTACCAAATCAATGCACATTTTTTCATTTGTTCAAAACTTGTCTGTGTTCTTCAATAGGGTTTTAAACTTGTTTTCATTGACATGTTGCATACCTCTTATTAAATTTATTTCTAGGCATTTGATCTTTTTTGGTGCTATTGTAGATGGGTGCATTTTCATCCATCGTGTTTTCTAATTATTCATTGTTTTATATATTGATTTATGTTTATCAAGTTCAATGCCTCTTATGAGACTGATTTTTTTTAAATAAAATTTATTATTTGTAGCTTTTTTTTTTTTTTCACTGAATTCTCTCGGATTCTCCAGGATTTAACTATGTCCTCTGGCAGCTACGATGAAAGTATTCTGTTCCCTTTCATTTGTTGCACCTCTAATTTTTACTCCAGCACAAAGTTTAACAATAGTAGTGACGGTGGACATCCTTGTCTTATTCCAGATTTTAGTGATGTGGCTTCAGTGACTTTCCATTCAGTTGATGCTGGCTTTTGGGTGGATAAATACGTTTATATACTTCTAACTCTATTTATACATATGTTGTGTTGTGTGCATCTACAGTCAATTCCTTTTCATTGCTGCATAGTATTTCATTGTGTGGCTATACCACATCTTGTTTATCCCCTACTCCTGATGGAGAGTTAGGTTGTTTCCAGTTTGGGATTACTACAAATAAAACAGCTTTGAAAATTTTTGCACAAGTCTTTCTGTTGACATATGCTTTAATTTTTCTTAGGTAAATATCTAAGAGTGGAATGGCTGGGTTATCTTGTAGATGTAACAATAACATGTTAAGAAATTGCCGAAGTATCTTCCAAAGTAGTTGTAGTTTTACATTCTTATCAGCAACAGTAAGAGTTGCAGTTTCACTCCATGCTCATCAACACTTGGTAGATTGTCAGTCTTTCAAATTGTAACCTGTGTAGTGGGTGTATAGTAACATCACAATATGACCTCGATTTACATTCCCTTAATGATTTATGATGCTACCATTTCTCATATGTGTTCTTACATTCATATATTTTCTTTGATGAAATATCCGTTCAAGCTTTTGCATATTTTTAATTGGGTTATTAGCCTTGCCATTATTAAGTTTGTAAAGAGTTTTTAACGATATATATATATATATATATATATATATATATATATATATATATATATATATATCCCCTGTATAACAAGGCACTTCTATAACACAGTTTTACTTTAACACGGTTTGAGAATTAGAGAAATCCTCGAACAACACAGAGCGTAATAAGAGCTTTAAAGTGCAAAAGATATCTTATTCGAAATTAGGGAAATCCCCAAACAACACGGAACGTAATAAAAGCTTAGTAGTGATGATGAAGAAAACATTATTTAATACATATTAATATGTTATACTTTTTGATGACAATTGCTTTAATAAAGATATTTTTCTCAACTATAAAAATATAATAGTATGTGTTTTTTTAAATTTTTGGAACCTAACCCCCTTTTTTGTACTAGTTCTTTGTTTCGTATAACACATATTCGCATAACACGGCATTTTTTAGAAACCTAACAACCATGTTATACAGGGGTTACAGGTATATGTATATATATATATATATGTACATGTATATGTGTATATATACACACATATATATATATACATCTGTATATGTATATATAGATGTGTATATATATGTATGTACATATGTATGTGTATACACATACATATATATGTATATACACATATGTATATACACATACATATATGTATATATATATATATATATATATATATATATAATTTTTTTCAGCAGTTATAGAGATGACCAATTAATCTGTGTCTCTTAAACCTACTAATGTAATAAATCTTCTAATAATGAAAAGCTTTTTGTTCCTGGAATAAATGCTACCTAAAGTGCTGCTGGAATCTGCTTACCATTCCTTTATTTAAGATTGATATATTGAAGTTGACAAAGATTGTTAATTTATATTTTTGTGTGTCAGATTTTGTCAATGACCTTATAGTCATTTCCAAATATAATAAGTACATTATACTTCTTTTAATATTATATGGAACAGTTTAAGTAACATGGGAGCTATCCACTATTTAAAGCAGTATTAAACTTTTCTGTGCTCCTAGGGGTAAAAATGGAGCTGGTGAAGGAAACATTGGATTATACTGATATAAACAAATGATCAAATAAACAAACAAGTAGGGGAAGAAGAGACAAACATCCCACGCAAATGAATTCCAAGTAATGTACCTAAATGTTCTACCAACAAGAAGGTGAAACATAACACCTCATTCATAAATATAGGTTGTACATAGAGCTTGCCTTCCAAAGATGACAGTATAAAAAGGAGGGAAAAAGAGTAACTTCACAGCGGAGAAATCTGTTGAACATGACCCCAGCCAGGTGGTCAAGGTCAACAACAACAGTGATCAGACATGCTGGTAATATGTGTCCTTAATATGATACGGTGAAAATGGACTTTTCCTTCTATGGTCTCCTCCCACCAAAACCCATACCCTCAGTGTATCCACAAGAAAAATATCAGATCAATCTCAGTTGAAGGACATTCTGCAAAACACCTGACCCATCTCACTGGACACAGTGTGTGGACCTGAGCCAGAGATCCGAGGTGCGCCAGAGGAGGCGGCAGTGTCAGGTCTCGTTGTGCCTCATAAGCCTCAGTCGAGTGTGAGAATCGTATCCTGGGAGTAGGAAGGAGCTGGAGGGATTTGGAGAGAGGAAAAGTGTGATTCCAATGCCAGGAATATGGGCACGTGGTCGCATGTGGTATTTTCTCCTGGTCACAGGAATTAAATTCATGTTCAATGAAATAGAACAGCGAGCCCAGAAGTGGACCCACAGAAATACAGCCTCCTGGTCTCTGACAAAGGAGCAAAAACAACACAATGGTAAAAAGACAGTCTTCTCAACAAATGATGCTAGAACAGCTGGGTATCCACTTGCAGAAAGGTGAATCTAGACACGTACCTTACACCCTTCACAAAAACTAACTCAAAATGGATCACAGGCCTAAATGTAAAATACAAAAGTATAGAACTCCTAAAAGAGAACATAGGAGAAAATCTAGATGACCTTGGATGTGGCAGTGACTTTTAGATACAACACCAAAGGCACAATCCATGAAAGAAATATTTGATAAGCTGGACTTCATTAAAATAGAAAAACTTATACTCTCCAAAAGATGATGTCAAGAGAATAAAAAGGCAAGCTGTAGACTGGAAGGATATATTTGCAAAAGACACATCTGATAAAGGATTGCGGCTTAAAACTCAACAATAAGAAAACAAATGAGCTAACTTAAAAGTGAGCCATAGACCTTAACAGACACTTCACCAAAGATAAACAGATGTTAAATAAATATATGAAAAGATGCTCCATATCTTATGTCAGCAGGGAAATTCAAATTAAATGAACAAGGCCCCACTACACACCTATTAGAATGACCAAAATCCAGAACACTGACAACTGCAATTGCTGCAGAGGTGTAGCACAGCAGGAACTCTCACTCGTTGCTGGTGGGAATGCAAAATCCTACAGCCACTTTGGAAAACAGTTTGGCAGTTTCTTACAAAACTAAACATACATTTGTTGTACAATTCAGCATTGCCCTCCTTGGTATTTACCCAAAGGAGTCAAAAACTTATGTGCACACAAAGTCTGTATACCAATGTTTATATTAGCTTACTCATAATAACAAAACTTGGAAGCAACCAAGACGCCTCTCAGTAGATAAACTGATAAATTGTGGTATGTGCAGTCAACAGAATAGTATTCAGTGCTAAAAAGAAATGAGCTGTCAAGCCATGAAAAGACATTGAGGCAACTTAAATGCATATTAATAAGTGAAAGAATCCTGCCTGAAAAGGCCACATACTGTGAGATTTCAAGTATATGACGTCCTGGGACAAGGCTAAACTATAGACACAGTAAAAAGATCAGTGGTTGCCAGTAGTTAGGAGTGGGTAGGGCGAAGTGAACAGGCAGAGCACAGAGGATTTTTCAGCAGTGAAACAACTCCCTATGATACCGTAATGAGGGACACATGCCATTATATACATTTGTCTAAATCCATAGACTGTACAACATTAAGCGTGAGCCTTAACGTAAACAATGGACGTCGGATGACTGTGATGTAGGTGGCAAAGTAGGTAGGTTCATCAAGTGCAACAAATGCACCTTCCTGGTGGGGGATGCTTATGGGGGGGGGGGCTCTGCAGGTGTGGAGCAGAGGGGACATGGGAAATATCTGTACTTTCCCCTCAATTTTGCTGTGAACATAAAACTGATCTAAAACAACACATTCTTAATTTAAAAAATTTATATTCATATGTTCAACCTTATTCAATAAGGATTTATTGAGTAACTACCTTCACATGGCAAGAGACTATGATGAAATAAGACATGCTCCACTGCAGTTACAGATGGCAACTCAAATGAGAGAGGAAGAACCATCAATCCCTTCCCAATTGGGGGTCCAATTATGAATTTTTCCTGTCTCTAATGACCGTTGTAGTTGACAACAGAAATAGATTATTTTGCTGGGGTGGGTGGTCCCTCTAACCACACTGGTCTTTCATGCCCTCAGATCATTCCCTCTGCTATAATGAGACTGAAGTGGGAGGTAGAGGTGCCATATGGAAATCAGCTAGTATTAATTGAATGCGTACTATTTGCTGGTCAGTGTTTCTCAGCATTAGCGTTGATGAACACGTTTAATCTTCACAACTCCTGCATGAGTGAGGAACTCTTCTTATTCTCCCATTTGATACATGAGGAAACTGAGGCTCAGAACAGGTAAGGTTGTCAAGAATTGTGAAGCATCTGAGGTTTGTAGGTTACCTACTAAACTTGTCACAGTTGCATGGATGCTGGTAGGAGACGTGAAGTTGACACAAAGAAGACCAAGTGTATACGCATGAGTCGTGTTTACAAGAGAGGAGATTAAGGAACCTGAATTTCTTGTAATGGGCAGTAAGCCTGCCAGTCCCTCCTCTTAAGGGAGATACGCCCACTATCTTCCAAAACTGTTGGCTACACCAGGAAAAAAGAATAGTCAGTGCCTCACTCCGAAGATGTGCAGAAACACAAGAAAAGCATGGAGAATATCTCCCATAATAGAGCACTTACCAAAGGTCATGAGTGGCGAGGCTGGGATTCAAACTGGGGCCCCAGAGCCCCTGTGCCTAATGACTGGGCCCTATTCCCTCCCTGTCAGAGCATCTGACAGGTGAGGGTGGTTGAGCGGGCAGGGTAGGTCCTGAGGGACCAGGGAACTAGTTCCACAGCAAATGCTCTTTAGAGCCATGGGTGTCTTAGGCTGTGTGTCTGACCTGGAGCTCATTACCTGCTGGGCAGTAAGCAGGGGCAGGGGTGAGCAGGCCAGAGGACGAAGTCTGCAAGTAAATGGGAATATAAAGAAATAGAAACTGGTTTCCAAGAAGATGAATGTAAGGCAGTTTGACAAGGGAGGGGAGAAGGGGCGTGAGGACAGAGCTGGGAAAACGCTGGGGCTGGGGTCCTTGACCCATGGCCCCCTCTGACCTGCATGACTTGTGGGCAGGCTTTTGCATTTCAAGGGTCAGGTCTGGCATGGCCACCGTGAAGTACAGAGCTGTGTGCAGCTTGCACGCAGAATGCCTTATAGGGAATCAGCATGCTTAGGAATTGAGGGCACAACCGGCCCCTCACTGACCGTCCATTCCCTCAGTGAAAGCCTGGCTGCAGCGGCACCGGGTGCGGGGACAGCTCAGAGGGTGGTTTCAATGGCAGGGGCTCCGTGTTTGACAAAGTTCTAATCTAGGTTAGGGCTCAATGCCAAGGGCTCTTTGGAGTAAAATCATCTCTTTATTAATGAGATCCAGCCCCATCTCTCTGATAGAAATGATGGGAAAAGGTGTCCCTTTGGTGCTATTCAAATGAACAGGAGAGAACAGTGGGTGTTTTTAAAACTCTTTCGCTATCATAGGAGGATGGAGCTCATTAGTGAGGGGAATGATTTTGCAGGGGAAAGGCTGTTACAATAAGAAAACATAACCTACTCAAGATGAACCAGATCCAAGTCAATTAGGCTGGGGAAAAAAAAAAAAGGAGAGAGAGCAAGGGAGCTTCAAAAACACCACCTCTTTCCTTCCATTCATTTGAATAACAGCAAGGGGACATTTTTAGTTTTTTAATCATTTTTGTTACTTGAATGAGTCTGGATCTCATTAATATAGGAATGATCTCACTTAAAAGACCTAGTGTTAAACTCCTGTTCAACTGAGATTAACCAAATCAAACATGATTTGACCAAAAAAGAGAAGTCTAAAGTATTATATCTAATTCTAATACACTGCAATCTGCCTTTAAAAATAAAAATAAAAAAAAAAGGATACACATGATGTTTCTTATTCAGCTTCTTTTGATGTGTCTGGAATATATTTTCTTGGGTAAACTGGTACTGAAATTGCAGTGAAATGTGCTTAGCCACATGAAGTTACTGTAAAAAGGGGGATTCGAATAATTTACATGTGTCTGAGCAGGAGGAGGGATGGCAGGCAACGTCAGCTGCAGAGGAAATATATCTTCCATGGGGATTCTATTTTCCTGGGATCTGCCAGGGACCCTTGTCATATTAATCTTGCTGGGCCACAATTCCTATATGTTGGCAGGTAAATACACTTAATCCAAAAGTTTCTCAACCTCAATACTATTGATTTTGGGGACCCACATGTGTGCAGTCCTTTGCACCGGGGTTGTCTTGTGCATTATAAGTGTTTAGCAGTACCCTTGGCCTCCACCCCAAGGTGTCAATAGCCCCCTGCCACCCAATTATGACAAACAGAAATGTTTCCAGACATCATGCCAATTGCACCCCGGGGGACAAAACTACGCCCCCCTTCCAACTGATAACCACTCATTTAGTGCAATCTTGGCGAGAAGGCAAAAGGAAGAGGCGTGTATACAACAATACTTATGCTTGGGTTGAATTGATCATCCCGGTTTTGTTCCAGAAGCTTCTTTTGAGTACCTTGATCTCCCTGCTGTCCCAACCTGCATGGCACACTTCTTCGCTCTGTCCCTTCACCCCATGGTACATACCTAAAGGACTCCATTCACCCCACTTGGTTAGGTACTCCCCGTGGGGGGGTAGGGGTACCTGCGGAGGTCACACATTCTCTGAAAGAAAAGCACATGTGGCTAAGAATGCAGCCTTTTGAAACAGACACAGCCAAGTTTGATCCCTGGCTCTGTCGTCTCCCAGGTGTAAAGTCTTTAGCAAGTGCTTCACCTCTTTGAGGGTTACTGAAGCTGCTAGCAGAGAAGCACCGATGGAGGGTGGAGAGACAGAGAGAGAGGAGGAGAGCTGCCTCGACCTCTCCCCTGCACCTGCCTCCAGCTCTCTTGCTTGGGTCCCCACTGGCTACCCCCAGGCCAAATCCAGGTGACAGGGGAGGATCCTGGCGAGTTGAGCCTCCAGGAGAGGTGGGGTGAGGCTGGAGTGAGGAGCGGATCTGAGAGGAAGCTAGGCTAGGGCCAGCATCCTCACGCAGCAGCGTGGACCAGCTCATTTATGTGAACTGCTTCTTTCTATGGTGGTTCTCCTGGCTTTTCGGAGTTAGAAACTGCTGTTGACAATTGAGTGAAATATACCACCAGGAAACCACGTGACAGCAACTAGCATCATTTCTCACTAGCCTTAGCCACCCAGAAGCATATTGAAGACAGTCTCCTCTTTCGTCTCTAGAGGAAGAGCTGCCTGTGGTGGGGAAGGGGCATCGGGGACAGGAGGCTGTAGGGCAGGGCACACCCCCACCCCCCATGCAGGGCCAGCGAGAAAATACCCAAGGCTTTGTGGCCCACACCTACTCAGTTCTACTGCTGTCACACAAAAGCAGCTGTAGATAGTCCATAACCCAATGGACAAAGCTGTGTTCCAATCAAACTTTATTTACAAAAACAGTGGGCTGGATTTGGCCCATAGGATGTGGATTACCAAGCTCTGCTCTGTTGGGGAAACAGTGTGTCCCTATCTCTCCAAGGACATGGCTCTATCAGACTACCCTGAGTGCACGAATTCATCAGTTTGCGGCCATTATTTGAGGAGGGTGGAGGGTGTTTCAAGTTCACAAACACGGCCCATGTTTAATGTAAACATAAGGGTTATATTATTCACAGTTAAAAATATACCCCTGACCAGGTGATGATAAAAAAAAAAAAAGATTTAAATTGAGAGACAGCTCTAATTGCACAGGAAGAAAATAATTTTCCACAGGATATGTGCTTCTTCTCCTGCAGAAAAGTAGTCAGTATCCTTGGCAAATTCACAGCCCGGCATCCCCCCCACTCTTAGTATTCATGCACGCTACTAATAGATTTACAAGTGCAAATCAGCCACGTACCAGAGCTGGTGATGTTTTAGGCCATGTTTATTATGTCTCTGGTGTGCCTGCCCACACGTGTGATGCTCGCTGTTACTTCTCCCACAACAATTAGCAGTGGGCCGACCCCCCATTGTTCCTATTAGTGTGGGATCTCTGATGTGGAGAAGGAAACGGGCTCACGTATCATTCTCCCTTCTCAGTAGCCCTCGTCTTTGCCGCGAGGAAGCGGCCTTCTCTCGCAAGAATACAAGGGGTATGGTTTTCATGACGGCCGTCTCCACTCAGGACATGTAAGGAAATCTGATAACACGCTTGCACCGTGCACCAGCTGGTCTGAAAAGGTGAGAGGAGTCAGCAGAAGCACCCGGTTTGTGCTGGTCCTGTTCCATGCTGGGCCTCCTCTGGCACCCTCCTTCAAAGGTGCCAGTTTGGATGGCAGCCAGACATTGCCTTATGCTGATGAAACAATACAGGTTGGAGGGTGAGGGTGTGAGTTCTGGCCTCAGAAAGACCCAGGTTCATATCCCAGCTCCGTACTGTTCACTGTGTGACTTAGGTGAATCCCTGGGCCTCAACGCCCTAGTTTCTTCATTGGGGAAATGGAGGCAAAGAGACCTGGGCTGAATCCTGTGACCCCAGAATTCATATGTTAAAGCTCTAACCCCCAGGACCCAGAAAGTCATGGTGTTTGGAGGAGGGCCTTTGAGAGGGGATTAAGTTAAAATGAGGCTCTGAGGGTGTGCCCTAACCCAGTATGACTGGAGTCTTTCTAAGGAGGGGAGGGGAGAATGCAGACAGCACAGAAGCAAGACCCTGTGAGGACGCAGGGAGGAGGCGGCCGTCTGCAAGCCAAAGAGAGAGGCCTCGGAGGGAACCAACCCTGCCAACACCTTGACCTTGGACTGCCGTCCTCCAGAACTATGAGAAAGTATGTTTCTGTTGTTTAACACCCCACCCCCCGGTCGGTGGCGCTTTGTAATGGCAGCCCCAGCAGAAGAATATAACACCCGCCTTACAGGACTGTCCCAAAGATCAGAGCATGCAGTGCAGATACTTGTTTTTCTTTTCACTGCTTTACATGTGAAGGCGCTTTCAAAGTCTGAGGACACACCACATACGTGTCCTCGTGGGATGCAGGGCCAGGCAGGCTAAGCCGCTCACAGAGTTAAATGCCTCTAGAAACAGCACTCACACTTCTAGCAACGCAGGCTTCCAGGTTTGAGCAGATTCCACTGTTAGCGAGTTCTTTATTAGTCTAAGTTATGTGATGGCCGGTACCTCACTTCTGGGGCTCCTGTTTCACCTTCAGGGACTTATAAAACAAGTGAGATAGTTCAACATAACGTATGTGCCCCTGAGTTTACTTTCGTGGGGCCAGAGGAGCCTCATATTTTTAACTGATCCACTTGTGATGTGATTGCAAATCCCTCCACCTCTCTCTTTGCTGCCCCGGAAGAATAGAGCCTTCTCTATTTAAACAGTGTGGGTCCCAGTGTCTACCCTCGGTGCTCAGGATGACTATTTCGGTGGTTTTTTGCACTTATGTACCAGACCTCACAAGGTTCATCAAGATAGAAAAGATATTCTTTAATTAGGTTGATATTTTATTTATGTTGCATTCACCCCCTGGTCATGTCTAACAGAGGTTCTATTTTCCAATCCTGCCAAATACCACAGAATCAATCAACAGGACCTAAATTTACTTTTCCAAAAGATGCTATTTGAATGAGATTTACATTTAAAGGTTTGTGTTTACATTTCCTGCAGGCTCCCTGCCTGATTCATTCTCTCCAGACAAACCTCTACAAGAGTATCAGCTTACACAAACTTCCCGAGATTGCAGGATGTTACTTTCTCTGCCCCTCTGCACAGATTAACAGTCTAAAAAAAAAAAAAAAATGAGGAGCAATGTGCCTGGAAAAATGATGGAACTAGAAGTCAGACAAGTCATTATCACAAAACTACAGCTGAATGTAGTAATGATGTAGCAGGAATGACAGCCAGTGTTTAGGAAGTCCCGCCCAAGTGTCAGGTGCTGAAGAACCCTGGAAGTTTCTTACCTGGAAGCATCAAAACAACCTGGAGAGGAGATGTGACCATCTGTTCTGCTGTGCAGCAAATTTCTGACGTAGGAATTAGCGCACATCCAATAGGTAAATAGGGAATACCTTTCATCGTGCGGAAGAGGAGTTTGATTCATGAGATTGTTTCCTCCTGCGTATTGTATTTCACATCAGCCAGGAACAGTAGCTAAGCTTGAAGTGCACTAGCCCAGCGGCTCCCAGCCGGCTGAGGAAGAAAACAGTCCTGTATCAGTGTTCACTCTTCTCTTGCTCTTTGCCTTGGCTCAGTTTCACCACAAGCCCTTTCTTTGAAGTGCTTATTTTGTGGCTCCCCCGGTCTCCATACAGTTTGCCCTTCACCTCCCCTGACACCCGCTTCCATCAGGACCTTTCACCTTGAATTACAGGTGAGAACTTATAGTTCCAGTTGCATCCTTTTACCTACTATCAGAACTCAACACACCTTTGCTAAGGGCACCAACCCTTTTGTTCATTTATTTTTAGGGGTCTAGTTGCAAAGTTACAGGCTGGTTGAGTTGTTAGCGCTTCTCTTCGTGCTATGTTTGCGATAGGCCCTGATATTTTTAGTGTGTGATCTTGCGGAATGCAAAGTTTCACAGCAGCGCCTACATCACATTATCGCAAGAAGGTATTTGAGAATTGAGGAAGCTGGTGTTCCATCCAAGTCAGGTAACTTTCACGCATCATAACAGGAAGTCAATGGGGTTTGATGTCAGCCAGGTCTCTCTGTCTGTCCTGGGGCCCACAGTCTGTTCTGTGACCCGTACAACCAGCGTCGCCCAAGGCTGAGGTTACTTTTTCTTGTGTCTTCATCTTAGAAGGCATGGGATTCGCAAAACAGTAGTCAGGACTTCCATTTGCTTGGAGCCCCAGACCAACTTGTAAGGGAAAACAGCATGTTACACATGTTTTCATGGAACAGTCCACAAAGTAAAACTCAAATGGTGTGCATATGTCATACCTTTCTTCTGCCCAGGTTTGGCGTTTGTGAGAAACAATGTAGAAAATGTGCCATGAGCAGAGTCTGACACATAATAGATGCACAATAAAATAGTACCTAGTCTGTGGATCAAAGGGATTCCACTGATATTTCGTGCTTGGAACACGAGGGCAATGAACACCATTAGTCAGTGTCCCCACATTCCGCCTTTGTCCACCCAATGAAAACGACCTCCCATAATACAGATTTCCTTATTGTAAAGCTCAAAATTATCAGTGTAAACCTGCCCTGACAACTATGACCTTGGTTTGTGGAGGACCCAGAATAGCCTCAGGATGCATTGGGATCCCCTAAATTAAGTGTTATTTTTTCAGTGTGGGTGGAGATTGTTGTCTTAATATTGTAATTTCGTTTGCCTCGTTTTGTATTTATATATAAATGGAATCATGCAACCTCTTTCCTCCCATATCTTGTGTCCAGACATCCTTCGTAAAGCTGGAAGTGAGTGTCAGTATGAATGGGTGTGTCCCTGGAGATCACGGTCCAATGAGAAGAAACAGGGTTTCTGGATTTGAGGTCTTAGCACTAGATCAGCTGTTAACCACTGTTGGTTACTGGGGCCAATACCTGGCTTCACTTTCTTGCCAGCTTTTCACCCTAAGCACATCCGTCTCCCATTCCTTCTCAAAGGCTCAATTTCCCTGTTTCTACACAGAGAATCGGTATCTCTTCCCAGGGGCACTGTCTGTAGATTAGGCACGTGACAGGGCATGATGACCTCGTCCTTTAGGCTGTGCAGGGCTATTTGAACATAAGGAGGAAACCATGATGGCGATGTGACCACCACTGTTTAGAGTGACCTGACTGTGGTATCGGGACTGTGTGACACGCTTTGCAGGCATCACCTCATCGAATCACTCATTGTTTTCCTGCGCTTGACGGTACCTGCTGGAATGGAATTCTGTCACTGGTTTGCGTGTCATGTTGTTCCTTATGAGTGACAGGAACACATGTCCATGCAAAGAAACTGATGTTCTCATCACAATGGACTCTTCCAGCAGGAACAAGTGGTTACCTGCCCGAGGACAGCCATGGCAGACGAGGGTCACAATGGGGCGTAGGGTGTCATCAATCGCCACATGAGTCTCTGTCGGCACCACGTCCAAGTTGGTGAAGGATGCAGTGAATCACTCTTGCTCCACTGAGACCCAGGAGGCGGGAAAGTCACCTGCTAATGCGGCGCTGACACCAAGACGAGTGCCCAAGTCAGAGTACAAGCGGAAGAAGCAACCCTCCTCTAAACACGCAGCTGGTCCCATTTGAGGACTGATTCCTCACCTGAAAGGTTGAGGGGAGCAAACACTGGTAGACTCACACAGATCAATTAGGAGAAATATACACACAGCATCCCGAACCACACTGAGCGTCCCACAAACAGGTGACTGGTGGTCAGGGAACCTGGCCAAGGCGACTTGTCTCCATTCTAGGTCCCTGCTCTCCTTCATCCTGGCCTTCCTCAGCCTGCTCAGTGTGGACCTTCCTACCCTCTCAGATCCTATGACTTGTTAAACATGACCCAGTCGGTGAGTTGGAACCTCTAGGCCTACTAAACAGGGTGACGATAGCTCTGTTTATTGGGAGCCTACTGTGGGCTGGAAATTTCATAGATGCTTTATCATCAAATCCTCCTAACAAACTCCATGAAAAGGTGTTTTCATCCTCATTCTACAGATGAGAAAACCAAGGCTCAGAGACCAAGCCATGGTTAAGCCTTAGCTAAAAGACGCATTCTTTATTCATGTGTATAATATGAATTTATGGGCACCTACTATGTGCTGACAACTGTGTTGAGGTATCAGCTCCCCGCCGTGGTGGGACGGGCCTTTGCTTTGTGCTTGAAACTCTCCATTGATGCTAGGTACCAGGGTAACATGCTCTGCCTCCCACCTGTCATATTTGCTTCCAACAGGTAACATGTGGACAGCCAGGAACTTCTCCCAGAGGAGTTGACTCTAATAAGAGGGCTATCAGGCTTTGATTGAATCCAGAGGCTTATGAAATATTAGATTTGGAAGGAGCCTTAGAAGTAATTTAGTTCACACTTTTGTTTTCATTTCCCCAAACTATGCTACTATGAACCATTGGGGTTTCTATGCGGGCCTCAAGGCTCCCAAGGGTAAGTAAGATGGTGGTACAGCAAAGTGGGGGGCTGGGCCAATGAGCAACAGCCCTTCAGACACACCCTCACACACGTGCCCTCTGCTTCAACAAGCAGAGTCCTGTTCTTCTAGGATTCCCATGTAAGGCTTCTATGATTACCTTCTTTTGAACCAGGCTACTTCCTCCCAGCCAAGAAAGAAGCCACCCCCTGATCTAGCCCCACTCTTTACTCAGCTGATGCTAAGGCTGAGACCCAGAGTTCTTTGGTGCCCTGGCCCAGGCTGCATCACGGGTTAGCAGCAGAGCTGGGACCTCAACCCTCCATCAGCATCCTCTCTACTGCAGAGCATTAATTCAAATCAGTGAAAGCTGAAGGAGAAATTACCCACCTTCAAGTCATGCACAGAGCACGCAGTGACCTTCCCTGGACCCAGAGATCCAGGGCTTCTTCTGAGCCATCTTGGTCTATCCGTCAAGTGACCAGTCACAAAAGTTCTCCAGAAGCGAGGGAGCCACAGGAGCAATAGATCCCACCCAACAGACAAGGTGGCAATGGGTTGCAAGCACTGTCTCTGTTCTCCCTGGGAAGGAACAAAAACACCTAAAATTCTTGGCTATAGACCCATAGGCTCAGTATTATTTTGTCTCAACGTCTTGGCCCCCCGCCCTCTGGTCTGCCCCAGGTGTCCTTCCAGACACCAAATGAGCTACACAAGGATCTTATTTTCAAGGAACTCAGTGTGTGTCGGAGGAAACAGGTTAATGAACAGAATACACCAGCGCAGGTGAAGTTAACTCTTTGGGGAAGGGAGTCGGGAGGTCTTTCTAGAGAGCAAGCATCTCAGATGGGTTTTCATGTTACGATAAAGCGAGGATATAATGCAACACACAGCTGCACAAAGTAAACTTTGTTGTTCTTTGTTCAATTTCATGAAAGAGATATGTGTTTACATTTGCAAAATTGGTTTGAGAATTACAAAAACAGGGATTGAGCAGGTCACCCCCTATCAGCTTATGAGTTCATTCTGCATGGATGACCATATGATTCATTTCCAACATGGGTGTGCAGGCCCAAAATTCTTCCTTTAGCTGTCAGTTTGGGGCCTCCAGAATCCTAGATTCTCATCAGTAGGTGGGACCTAGAAGATGCAAACGTTTTCTCTTGAGTCCAGGGGTTTCTTGAAGAAGTAGAAAGTCTGTCCCAGGGCTGAGTCTCAAGAGGACTGCATGTATGGCCCAGTCCCACGGTAATCCAAGCTACTCATCTTGAGTCAGCGCTGTCATGCTCCTTGTACATTTCATTTAAATAAGTGTTCTGTCTTAAAAAAAAAAAACAAAAAACTTTTTTTTTTCTTCTGCTTCTGCTGGTTGCTGGAGGATGGGGGAGACGGCAAAGGGGAGTTGTTGTTGAATGAGGTGTAAGTTTACAATTATACTAGAGGAATAAATTCTAAAGATCTGCTATACAATATACTGCTTGTAGTTAACAATATGGTGTTGTAGCTTTCCATAGCAGCTGTGTTGAAGGGTGCTGGATATGTAGAGGGGCAAGGACCAGAATGTTCATTACAAATAAGCATCAATTGTATTACTGCCCAGTCTCAGGGTATATTTCTTTTTGCAGCATCAATGCCATGTGCAGAGAGGAGATAGGATGGCACATCTCAGAGATACAATAGGAAAAACAAAAAAGACAAGGAAAATCCTTCACACTTTTTCCTTTCTCTAAGAAGAGTCCACTCTTGACCCCCTACTGGAGAATCTTCAGGGGAGGCATTGCCCGGCTCCAGCTGAAATGAGCAGCCATGCTCTTCTTGAGAAGTCTGTTCAAGGTGAATGCCTTGAACGATGCCACTGGCCCAACACCAAGAACAAGATACTGCTGAAAGTTCATGAATGCTCAAATCCTAGAGGGAGAGACACATGGCATTCAAGTTCAGAACAGACTAAAACACCACCTGTGGAAGTCACCTGTCATAGGGAAGCGTGTGTGTGTGTGTGTGTGTGTGAAGTCTTGTTAACTGTTTGTCATTGGATCCAAGAGAGACAGTGGGTCCTCTGCCAAGCAACATTGTCTACATCAGACATGGCTTCCCATCCCTCATTAAGTCAAAGTTTAACCATCACTTACACAGCTAAGCCTTCACTAGCCCCCCAAGCTAAGTTTACACATCCCTCTGACATGTTTCCATATCAGTCTGTTCTTCCTCTTATTATGGGACTTGACACAATATAATTCCCCAGGTTCTGGTCTGTATATTACTGGCTCCACTGACCACCATGAAATTATAAGCTCAATAAAGGACCAAAATCATATGTCGTATTCAGGATGGCATCTCCAGCTATCACCACAATGCATTTAATAAAGCTAAGGAACTGGTAACTTTTTATTGAATAAATGAATGAGGAAGTGAATGAATGACTGGACCTCAGGTACACACGGTGAGTTGGAACATGTTAGCATCATTGGGATGGAAGGGACTTGGGAAACGGGAACATGGTAAAGAATACAAAGTTTTTGTTAACACTGCACGATGCATGTGTTTATATTATACCTTCCTGTAGGTGAAGAAGAGTGAGAAGAGGAGGGCTCCTGCGTGTCTCCCCACCTTAGCATTTCAGCCCTGCTCCAATAGTCAGTACACTTCTTTCTGTGCTGAAGTCTTCCTCTGGCTATCAGAACCCACTTTGCCCACATGGAGAGCAGGCCAGGAAGATCTGAGAAATGCCCTAGGAACATCATTCAATCAACACCCATCAGACCTGAGTAAATCGACATCCCCACTCCCTCGCCCCACGTGGGCTAACTTGGATGGATTACACTCCCATTGCTGCCCCTGGTGATAAGTTGCTTGTTGACACTTCTCTGACTCACTTCCCCGTTGTCCTATAGGTGTTTCCTGGGACCACAAGCCAACGTACCTGCATTCGGATTATGTCAGTATTTTCTCATAAGCACAGAAGAAAGAAAAGTGGCCATAGGTTGTGTGACACCCTTCCTTCATGACTGAAAGTTTGTACTTCTTCTGAGGGTTGAGTAAACTTACAGGAAGGCATGGTGAGTGGTGTCTTTTAGAAAGATGGTGCTAATTGCTGTGTGGAGGGGATGGTGTGAACTTGGAGAAAAGGACGTGAATTAGGAAGCTGGTGATATGGTCCAGGGGACATACCAGCAGGGCCTGCACTCCTCAGGGAACCCCTTTGCCACCCCCTCCTCAGTGATGTGCACACGTGTGAGATTACACACACACGTTTCAATCAGATTTCATTTTGGAAGATGCCAGCTCTTCACCAGAAGGCTCACACACGTTGGGATACAGTCCATCTCAGACACGAGGGTGTTCCTCCAGATCTTCATAAGCCAAATTTCGCCCACATACCATTGCTTGGAAAGAGACAACCCCAGTCGCATCTGCACAGGTACGTAGTATGGAAAGTCGGCTCCTCTCTGCTCGCCCCTAACTTGTCATCATTGTCAGTTCTTCTCTGCAAAACAGGGCTTTTGAAAATGAATAATCAGAAAAAGAAGCATCCTATTTAGACATCCTCAGCGGGCATCCTCTGAGGACCAGGACACAGGCTGGCTTCTTCGGCCCCTGTATCAGTCACATCCACAGGGTGATGTCAACTGCTGCTCTGTGCACCCTGAACATCAACTGTGCAATGAGCTGGGGAAATGATGACAGCGTAACCCGTGGTGGCCGCAGGAACCCCTCATATGCACTTGCCCACCTCTTTCATAAGGCATTTGAACACAAAGGAGAAAAACATGCAGTGGCAATTTACTGCTCCTGATACTAAGGTACAGCAGGTTTCAGCCACCAAAACTGCAGCCATGCAGAGCCCACTTCCAGGAACAGCTGGAGATTGGACATGGACATTCCCTCAAGTGTTCACATGCCCCCTTGGCCACCTGCCCAAATGTGATACCAGATCTCCCTACTAAGAGTTCCCTACCATGACAATACTGGTTTTTTTCTTCCTCAGGCACCTACTCATAATAGGATGAGGAGAGAATGAGAGAACACACGTCTATTAAAAGTCTGCTTTGTCCTAGTCAACTACATTGATGGCTTTAACCCTCAAAATAGCCCCACTATTGTCATATTACAAATCTGTGACTTTGAAAGTTTCACTTTCTGGCTTGGGCTTACTCAAGAACTGAGGCACAGTGAAACGGCCCAGTTCCAAAGGCATTGCTCTGACTGCTATCAGACACTGTGATGACACAGAGAAATAACGGAACGGAGGACAATACTTTGTGACGTACTGAGATGTTCTTCTTTCAACTATGCTTGCTTAAATGACCTACGCTAGCCTCTACTGTTGATCAAACCAGCCAATTCATTCTCAGAGGCAATTGGAAAATCAGAGTTGGGCTTTTAGTGGGTCCAAACTTAAACTCCCCATTTTGGTGAGAATGCCTTTGGTTACACGTGTAGAAAACCACTTCATTGAATTTCTACATTCACACAAACCCATAAGCACACACACAAAGGATAATGGGTAATCTTATGGAGTCAAGGACAGGAAGTATATGATGGCCATACAAGAGAATAGAAACAGAAGTGGGAACCCAGCTGGTTGGGAACCCAGAAGACTTCCCTTCCTGACTTGGCCCCACTTGGCAGATGTGCACCATCTCTTTCACTGTCTCTGCAGCTCAACCTTCAGGCAAGTGCATGACATACAGGGCAGCTGTGGAAACTGCAAGGTACACATTCTCAATCCTAGCAACCAGCCCTGAGCACAGTGTTTCTCAACGCCACTTACAACTCTCCCCAAGTAGACGGTAGGCTCTGCTATCAGGGCAAAATGGCTTATGAAGCACATTAATACTATCCCTCCTGCTCTAAACACATGGAAATATTAGATGACACATGCACATTATATATCAAATAGTTAATTAAGCTCTGAAGCTAGAAAGAAAATATGTAGGGATCAGAAATGAGAAAGAAACTCAGAGTTCTGAGCTTGTGGTACAAACTGGGGAATCTGGACCATACCCCAGCTATACAAGCTAGGTTACTGGACACCACCCTACCTCCAGGTCTGAGCATTTAGAACACAAGCCCCAAAGCAGCAGGATAAAAACAACTAGCATGAAACAAAGAATGTCCCCTTCTGTGAACTGAGACTAGAGTATCTCAACCCACTGGGCAGAAGCTTGCTGCCTGCCCCCAGCAAAGATGAAAGCAGTCACTGATGAGAGATGACATCCCCAAAGGTGTGTAATGAGGGGTACAGAATTCAAATACAGAAACCCAACTCAAGTCCCCGAAAACTGATTCATGACCTGTGAACGCTGCGGGATCTGGGGAGAGACAAACCCAAAATTTCCCACAAGGGACACCTCCATTCAGGGAAGAGAATATCCGCTGAAGATAATGACCATGTGAAACGACCTAGCACATAAGAATTACAAAACATACAACACCACAAATGATAGTTTGTGGGTTAAAAAAATGGAAGAACTCAGACCTATGGAACCATGTAAAGTTGGGAAGTCTTCCGGTACTTACTGTAAGAATATTTAATATTTTCAAAGATATAAAGGAACGCCATTCATTATTCGAGAAATAACGGAGGAAAATATGTAGGAAAACAAACCAATTATAAAGCCTAGATATCAAAATAAAATCACTGAAAAATGTATTTTTAATTTCAATAACTGAATAGAACAGTAGGCTTGACACAGAAAATGAGAAAATTAGTAATTTAGGAAATAGAGGAAGGCTAAAAGTGTGTGTTTCAAAAAGATTAAGAAAAAGAAAATATGAAACATACGTTTAAAAATAAAGAAGCTCAAACTTCTCTATTAGAAGACGTAGGTGGGAAGAACGTAGAGAACTGCGGAAAAGCAATTTTTGAAGTGTCAATGGTTGAAAGCATATCTAGAAATGAATGCAAGAGCCATAGTTAGGCAATAGATGTGTCATTTTTGCTTCCTCCCTTTTCCATTGATTTTGCCTGGAACTTGAGAGAAGACTGGAGCTCTAGCCACCAACTTGTGAATATAAAGTGACTTCCAGGCCATTGAAGTGGAAACAGAGGAGACCATGTCCCTGAGTATATTATGAGAGCTATCATACAAGCTATGGTCTGCCTGATGCTGATTATACTATTGAATGAGAAGAAAAACAAAACCCTAATTAGCGTAAACCACTGTTTTCGAGGGGCACTCTATTACATGTAGTTTACATAATCATTATAGAACTAAAAACAGATTTTCAGATAGCTTTGAACTAAGAATTCTAGCCACAGATATTCATCGAAAGAGCCACTCTCGAAGATGGTTTAGTAAGAAAATTAGGTCAGAAGAAGTAGGAAGCAAGAAGTAACAATTATCAGACACATTGGCAGTATAACCAAATATGACTTTATATAACAATAATCATAAATATGGTTGCTGTTCATCTTTTGTACATGACTATGAGTTAGAATTGAAATAGTGGACAGCAATTGGGAATTCAGGGGAATGAGTGAGATTCCCAGTGAATTAAAAGACGTTAACATCTTCGCCTTGTTTGGGGAGAGAATAAGAACACCGATCTGCTTCGGACTTGGTTTAAAGATGTACATTCAAATTGAAGGGTAACTGTAGCAGAACTGTCAGCGTTCTCTTCCATCCCTTCTAATCCTTGACCTGTACTCTGCACGCCTCCCCTGCACGGATCCATCAGGTGTGCACACCTGCTTCATTCAATACTGGCCAGAGAGCAGGACTACTGAGTAAAACCACAGCTACCAGTGGCCCATTCTTGAGATGGCCGTGGGCTCCAGGGCAGAGGTCAGGTGCAGACAGGACCCCTGAAAAGGACCCGCACCCCCTGCGACTCTACGCAATTCCTTTCTCCATCATTAAAAGGTTGCATGATTCTGCATAGGTCACGTCCCTCCTCTAAAGCTGACCCATCTCCTCCTTCATGCAACACGGTCAATGGACACCTCCCTTCCCATCTGTAGGGTAAGTTTGCTAAAAGGGGGAATGAGTGTAAACGCTCCTTACGACTAAGAACTGCAGCACAAAATTCACATGGGGGTGTTGTTATTTGATATTCCAGTGTTTTTTCTAATGCTTTTGGAGAGTCTTTTTCATCCCAGAAAGGAGACTTGCTTCCAGAATAAAACCAACTCTTTACCTTTGCACAGAATCTTGCACTTTCCTCTCCAGCACCTACGTGACGCTCCGTGAGCTCTGACCGAGTCACCCCCCACGCGTGATGTCAGAGAAAATCATTGGCAGGGAATTGCTGGCTTGCTCCGAAGGAGGAGGAAAACTAGAGAGCCCCTGAGGCAGAGGAGAAGCTACTTTAGGCAGTGGGAGTGAATCACAGAAAACATGCCCGAAGCTGAGCTCAGGGCGGGAGGGACAGGGTGTGGCTGTGCTTGGCGCTGACCAACCATCTTTCTTTTTCTTCTTTATTTTTTCTGCTGACACATCCCTTATTTAAAGTGACACAGATTTCACTCACTGTCTTTGAGAATGATTGTCTAAAAAAAAAGAAAAGAAAACAAAAAAACAAAACAAAACAAAAACACCAGAACACCAGTGTACTTTATTTTTTGTACTTTAAGTCTTCCTAATCCACTCTCTCTCGGCTCAGAGTACCATCTGGAAGATAAAAGCTGCCAGGCGCCGGTCCTGCCCATGTCTGCCAGGCACATGGCAGACCCACGTCTCTGGGTTTGCCTCTGCACCCGACAGGGAGCTTTCTGGAGGGCAGCGGCCTGTCAGCATCCTGAACTCCTGGCTTCCCCTTTCATGATTTTCACCACGAGAACTTGTGAGATTTTTCTCCCTGTGTGGGTTTGTTCAAGGCTCTCTCCCTCTTCTCCATCCCAGCTAGTCTCTGGGTAAGACCCATGACAGGGTTTTGTAATTTTTTCCTTGAACCGGTGGCCCTTTCGCAAGTGGGATGAGTGATCCAGTTTTTAATCTCTTAGCTGCCCTGATAGAAAATGCCCATTGTTGCCATCCAGTCTTTATAGGAACTCGAGGGGAAGAGGGTCACCAGACTGCATAGGTAATTTCGTATCACTTTTCCTACGCTACTGCTTCTAAACCTCCCAACAAATCTAGTCTCTGTATCATTCATGTTTCAGAAGTGAAGAAGATTGGGGTGGACCCCAAACCCTTTAAATGATAGGACCAGACTTCAAACTAAAGTGCAACCCCAAGGTGCCCACCTGGCTGACCTCCCAATGCCTTTCTCTGCATGGGTGTCCCCTCTACAAGTGGATAGCAAGAGCCGCAAGCAACAGCTACCCCTAAGCTCGTGCTTAGCATTGCTCCTAAACACTTCATGTGCTAACTCAATTCTTACTAACAGTGGAAAAGTGGCACTACTAGTGTCCCCACCATAAAAATAAGAAAACTGAGACTCAGAGAATTTAGGTTCTAGGGACTCCAGACCTAAGAAGCTGAACTCAAGCAGCCTGACCATGAAGTCTATCTTTTTGCCGTCATTCCACACGGACTTTCTTCCCCTACAGGAGAGAACCATGTGTCACAACTCAGGTCTCAACAGCTCCCTGCCCTCTGCTGGGTAAGAGTTGATGTCCCCCAGGTTGTCATTTGTTTGTATTTGGAAAGCTCTCAGAGAGGTGGGGGGAGATGAAGAGGTGGAAAGATGGCCCTGGAGATGTTCTCTGAACTGCTGGTCCTAGAGTTGAACGTTCACCCCTTTCCCTCTCTCAGGGTCCAGGAAGACACAGATTTACTTCTCCTGATTGGGCCAATAAGCGCAATGACTCCTAGCATTTTATAAAACCTGGGACTTTATTCTGGAGCAATTAGAGAAGGAATCGAATCAAGAGGCTCTTCTGGCAGAGGAGCTGTAGGGTCGGGCATCAAAGACCTACAGGAGATGGGCAACGCCCAGGTCCTTGGAAGGTTAAGACCAGGTGTGCCACACAGGTGTTCTGGGAAGCCCCATTCATGCATGTGGTCTCCTTAACCTGTCTGGAGCGTGGTCACGTTCAACATGTGTATGTCCCTTCTCCCTTGTGTGAGGTTTTAAGGATCCCACTAATATGCAGGGATGGGGCTCGGAGAGCTACCTGATGGCTCTTTGGCGAGTCAGGGGTGACTTCCAGAGAAAGAGCGTGCATGGGAATTATGCGAGGTGTCCTGAAGAGGGGGGAAGGAATACATATGCAAAGGCCTAAGAGAAAAGAAAAATGTAAACGCTTTTGGGAAACGCAAAGGTTCAGAACAGTGAGAGGTTGGAGCGCTGGCAGACGGGGCATGAGGAGAGAGGGGCATGAGGACAGACGCAGGGCCAGGTGATAAAGGACGTTGGATGGCATGATGCTGAGGAGTTTGAACTGGACTCTGAGGGAGGTGGGAGCCATGGAAGATGTTTGAGTTTTGAGCAAGGAAGCTGACGAAATTGAATCTCTGGTTTAAATGTGGTGTGAGGCATGGGCTGGGGGGAGCAAGTCTGGCCACTAGAAGGCTGGTGGGGAACACACTTCAGTCGTCAAGGCTGCAGATAAGGAAGCGCAGAACTGGGGCACTGGTGGTTAAGGGGGTGGGGGGACAGGAGGGTGCGTTTGATAGATGCTTTTGTGTTTTAAATTGTGAAGTACCTTTAGTTACAAGTATTTTCATTTTTTATTTTTTTAAGTTCATTGGGGTAACATCGATTAATAAAATTATATAGGTTTTATGTGTACAATTCTCTATACATCCTCTATATACTGCATTGTGTGTTCACCATCTGAAGTCTCCTTCCATCACCGTATATGTGACCCCCTTTACCCTCTTCCTACTCCGCTCACTCCCTTTTCCCTCTGGTAACACTGTTTTCTGTGTCTCCGAGTTTTTGTTTGTTTGTCTTGTTTGTTCATTTGTTGCTGTCAGTTTTATATCCCACATATGAGTGAAGTCATATGATTCTTGACTTTTTCCATCAGACTTATTTCCGTTAGCATGATATTCTCAAAGCCCATCCATGTTGTTGGAAATGGCAGTATTTCATCTTTTCTTATGGCAGAGTAGTATTCCATTGTATGTATGTACCACATCTTTATCCAGACATCTATGAAAGGACACTTCGGTTGTTTCCATGTCTTGGCCCCTGTTGCTACAATGAATGTAGGGGTACATATATCTTTAAAAATAAATGTTTACAGATTTTGGGGGTAGGTACCCAGAAGAGGGATTGCTGGGTCATGTGATAACTCTACTATTAATTTTTTAAGGAACTCCCATACTGTTTTCCGTAGTGGCTGTACCAATTTACATTCCCACCAGAAGATTCCTTTTTCTCCACAGCCTCTCCAACACTTGTTATTTCTTGTCCTGTTGAGAGTAGCCATTCTCACAGGTGTGGGGTGGTATCTCATTGTGGTTGATTTCCATTTCCCTAATAGCTAGTGAGGCTGAACGTCTTTTCATACATCTGATGGCCATTTGTACGTCTTCTTGGGGAAAGTGTCTGTTCAGATCCTTTTCCCATTTCTTAACTGGATTTTTTTTTTTTTTTGGGGGGGAGATGGTATTGGAGAGATGCTTTTGAAGTGACTTAGACTGTAGAGGTGGGGAGAGCCTGGGGACCCGGAGGTGATGTGTGCAGATGAGTGCAGGTTAGACACAGGTGGGGAGCTAATGAGTGTCTGCCTTGTAATGAAAATCTGGGAGTTGATCGTGATGAGAGCTGACCTTTCCTGAGCTTTATTAAGTGCCAGGAGCTTTTCACATGTAACTCACAGGTTTAATACCCACAACAATCGTGAGCTTAAATATCTTGCCCAAGGCTTTACAGCTAATAAGTGGCCACAATTCAAACCCAAGTAACAGGGTTTCAAAGACACGCTTTTAACCACCATGATATCACGGTTACCTTGCTTGGCTTTTACCTGTTGGGTTTCAAGAGCTTGATGGGCATATCAAGAGTGCCTCCCAATAACCCATTAGGTTGAGAGCACCGAGTTCAGGGCAAAAGAAGAGGCAGCTAGATGGGTCTGTGCACTTTTCAACAATCACAAACACAGAAGAGACACCCAGTGGGAAGAGATCATAAAGAAAGCCCAAGATTTGGCAATAGGGAGTCTGCTCACTCATTCTTATGCTAAATCATTTAGGAGATATGTCTTCTGAGCCTAGCACTGCAGTCTCAGGCCAGCGTGTAGGGGCTTCATTGACTAGATTAGGAAGTTAGTAAAGGAAATGTTGACTGTCATTAAGTATATGTAAAATCATGTACATGACAACAAACACATGTGCTACCTAGAAAATATACATTTATAATTAAAGCTGTTTTAAATGAGCCTGCACGGGGTAGTGAGAAACAACCAAACATGAGGTGCCCTCTGTGTTACAATTGTCACCTGCGGCCCCATGGCATTGTAGCACAATCCATTCACCATAGTCCCCGGCACCCCAAATATGTAAGTCCTTAGAGGATATGTAGGCATATATACATGTGAAATGCACGGTTTAGTCTTATATAAAGACAATTATTGATGCCACATGGGCTAAACGAATGCCTAATAAATATCCTTTAAAATAAGCAGCTAAAGTCTAGAAATGTCTGCTGTGGGAATTTGACAGTGTACAAGCAAAGAGACCATTTCATTATCTTTGTCGACTGTTCTCATATAGGCTCTGATGGGGGAAATGATCACATGTTTAATGAACCTAGTGGGATGTCTGTCCTCATACAAAGTTTGTTCCTGCCTGTATTGTAACAGCTAACTTTTTGTCCTTGCACTGCGTTTATTTGTGTACTTCTTGTTTCCCACACCCCTTTTAACTGATAAGCTCTTTGAGAGTTGAGAACCTCTTTGAGGAAGGGAGACAAAGTGGAAGAGACCTGAGTTGTAGAAGAGAACTTGTTATATCCAACTCGACCACTTAATAGCAGTGTGACCTTGGGAAACCAAGTGTCCTCTCAAGACCTCAGTTTCCTAGTATGTAAACAGGACAACCAGGACCCATCTCAGAGGTGGGTGGGAAGGAGTAAATGGAATTATACAGGACAAAGGACGCAGAAACAGTTCGCTTCTGAGTTTTCATTGGAATACACTGGGATATGAATTTAATTACAGTGACAAGAATCAAACTTAATGGCAGGTTGACTATAATTAGGTTTATCCATTGTAAGGACTCTTGGGTGGGTTTGAGAATCGTTCTGAACCCTTTCAAATTCTTGGCAGTGTATTTGTCAGTAGGCACACGTGCTTTTTTCTTCTGGAGAGAATGGCTTTCATCATTTTCAGGGGAGGGTATGACCACCTGCTGCAAAGGGACACATGAAGGACAACGTGGATGCCACCAGGCTGCCTCGCTCAGATTCCTCTATAAGCCTGGACTTGCCACAGAGCTGCAGGGAGTGTGGTGTAGAAACAGCATCCAGCTGTCAGCTCTTCAGGATGTCCCCCTCTGCAAAGAGCTCTTCGGCCTGAGGTCACATGCTTCCCAGGGACACTGCATCTTGTGGCTGAGCCAGGTGGGTGGAAAGACCTGCCCATTTCTCCTTGATGTGGGGTACTCCGGTAAGCAATGCTCCCTCCAGGGACCCCGGGGTTGCCTGAGGCATGGTACACCTATGTCAGCGTTCACCTTCTTCTCGCTCCTGCCCCCTCACACGTGTTGGTCCCTAGTAAACATCTTGCTTCCTGGACTTCATGTTGAAATCTTCTTGTGGAGAACTTGACCTGTACTAGAAAATAAACAATAAGAAAAATAGGGGATTAGATGACAGTAGAAGCTCGTGAAAAAGTCCCAAGAAGGTGGCGGTTGTTATCAGGGTCAGATACAGCTGAAAGTTCAAGACAAGGACAGAAGTGGTTCAGTAAGACCAGCCCCTGGTCCACAGGGCCCACGTGGTGCAAAGGGACTTGTGCAGGACAATGTTTTCCTTCCTGGTTTTGTGGGACCAATAAAAAAAGCTTTGGGGTAGATATTACAAACAGGAGACAGCTAGTTAGAACCCTCCTTTTGAGGCAAGAATGCTGGGCGGGGTGTGGAGTGGGGTCACAGGGTCAAGGAGAGACCTGAGCAAGTTGATCATGTGCAGAGATAATTTTTAAAAATCCTTTCTTACAAACCACATATTCCCCTTTAGACATGTCTGAAAAACCTTGGCAAGAACAGCCCTCAAATCTCCCCCCAAATTAAGTCAAGTAATGGGCTTTCAGAATATAGGAAGTTCAAAAGGCTGTCAGCTTGGAGCCAGACATCTGAGGAATGTGTGTGCTCCAAGAGGAGGCGTGTATCCATTAAGACATATCAGGTGGCCCTTATCAGGGAGCCCCATCGGCCAGTCAAAGGACAGGTTATTGTGTGTGCCAGGTCGCTCAGCAATGCCCCTCCAAAGTTAACTGAAAGCAGTGGGTTTAACCCTCCCCTCCAACCCTTGTTCAAACAAAGCACAGAGCTCTGTGGTTTGGGCAGAAAAAAAAAAAAGTACTGGAAGAAGATTCTATACTGTAGAAGCCACCTGAATCAATGAGTCGCAAGAACTCACACTCCAGGGCACTGATTCCTACTCTACCTGGACAACAGCTTTTCAGAGGAGACTCAGCCCCATCAGGAGGAATTCTAACTTGAGCAGACACACCATCTCGCCTTGGTTCCTTTAGTGCAACTGAGATTTGCCAGCGTTTTCCAAATAGCAGTAGGCCGCAGATCTGTGGCAGCACACAGAGAGAGTAATGGTCTGGACAATAATATTGACACTGACGATTCTCCAGTCATCAGCTGAAAGGACTCCATGTCAGCGACAAAAGGCTGAAGTCATAGATAGACATCATGGCTGTGTCCTCTCTGTCATATCCCTTGCCCCCCGTCCCCACGGACTCAGCCACCATCCTTTTTTCTGGCCTCACAAGTGGTAGTCGAATGAAATTTGATTTTCTGCCCTGAGAGGGAAGGGGGGACACTAAAACACACTCATTAAGGCCCATCCCCTTTTCATATATGCCCATCACCTTGAGCTCCTCCCACTTAGTCTTCCCTGGAAACAATGACCTCTGACATCACTGGGCAAGTCCTAGCTGACAATGACCTTTGACACTGGGCGAGTCCTCTCTGGGCTTCAAAACCGAGAGGGTGAACTAAATGATCTTGCGACCTTTTAAGACTTTCCAAATACTGACAATTCCATGATTCCTGATGTCAGTTCGGGCTTCTACATTTTACATAACTGATAATGACAAGTCTCACCATTCTAAGACAAACACCTCGTTTTGTTCAGCTAAACTCCAGAAAACAAGCCATCGGATGCATGTGGAACTTGCAAGGAGAGCTCGCGTTGGAAGAATGAGGACAACTCTTGAAGTTGTCAGGGACTTCCACGTGTGACACAATCTCCTCTGATCTTCAAAACAGGGCAGACATCCATCAGTAGGTAAAATATACCTACTTTATAGGTTAGAACATCGAGGCTTCTAAAACGTGACCCAAGTTGTCTTGCTCTGAAACAGCGAGTCCATAGTGGAACCCAGACCACTGCAATCCTTAGTGCTGGGCTTCTGGCTGCCAGAAAATCCACTTCTGAAAAGCATCCCATGTGATTATTGCGCGAGCAATCTTTGCAAACGTGTAAAAGGACTGCGCCAATGTGTGTGTTTGGCACGGCACGAGTGTCTTCTAGGTTGGGCTCCTGCTTTAAAATCCTCCTAAGACTATTTAACTTCCCCAGAAAGAAATAAAACCAAGAAAAAAAACTAAAATGATCAAAAAGCTATTTCATAAACAGCTTCATTAATAAATCAGGGACTTCTGATCCTAGCAAAATGGATGCCTTTTGGAAGAACGGATTTTTCCCAGGAATGCCCTGACCCGATGGCATGGCCAGCACACGCCAGACCTCACAGCCCAGGGCACCCACTCACGAGGGCCACAGCGGTCGGGCTTGTCATTTATAACATGACCCACTGACAAATTCTATTATTCAAACACATGAAGCAAACCCAAGGAGAGGGGCACTTCAGTCTTTCGTCAGAAGTCACATTTGCAGCTCTTTTCACTTACTTTTCATTATTTCACCACAGGGGAGCCATTTCCAGGAATTATTATGTTAAGCGGTATATTAAAAAATGAGGCTTGGTACTTTTTGCAATAAATAACCGTCCGCATTTATTCCGAGAACACAAATGTGCACCAGAACTTACACCACTGTCGCTTTCAGAAGAGCAGACCTATTAGAAACCGTCCAGACTTATTTCCAACAAATGTTAGCACCCATGATTTGCCGAGCACGTACCCTGCACCAGTCCCTAGACAGGGCACAGGAGATGCAAAGGTGACTGAGGTGACAAGGGGTAGGAAGAGCTTTGGCACCAGCAAGATGGCGGCTGTAAGAACCTGGCCAAATCACATAACCGCCCTTGGCCTCAGTTTCCCCCCAAGTAAAATGAGAACAGTAATATCTGTTGTTCAATGGCTTGGGAATATGGAAGTAAACATAGACTGCCCAAATGAGAACAAACAGAGACTACTGATGTAGAGCTTGCTATAAAGAGTCAGCTACCATCACTTGTGTTTGGCAGAGACTCAGAGGCAGGCGGGAGATGGGAATTACAAGCGAAGTCTCCAGGTGTGTCCTGACTGGTGGCTGTGGGCCTGGAAATGCTGCAGGTGGCTGGCTAGGAGAAGGTATCTTATGTGATGTGTTTGGGGAGCACATTTGACTTTCTCTGGTTGGTCCTGAGTGGGAAATGGGGGGAAATAAGGAAACTGGCAGCCACTGACTAAGTTCTAACTAATTATTCTAAGTCAGTGCTGAGCTAAACTCAGTAGAGGTTATAGTTTGACTTCCTGGGATGGTGGCTGCAGAGGTTGTGGGTCAGAGTTCTGTTGCCATGTAGGGTTTGGCTGCTGTCCATTTGCATGTTCAGTCTCTCAGGGAGACAGACAGACAGACAGACAGACAGACACACACACACACACACACACACACAGTGAACTCATTACGTGGTGATGATGATGGTGTAACTCCATTAGAGAAGAAAGAAGTAAGTGTCAAATTGAGGTACCAAGTCCTTTGGGAGCCCTATGGAGGAAGTCACTAACTCTCCTTCGCGGTTAGAAGGATTTGTTTTTTGTCAGGGCTTTGGAATATGAGTAAGAAAAATGCACAAGAACTAAGGAAACGCCCCTCACCACCACGGAGCACACATCACGGCTAAGGACAAAGAAGTAAGAGGAGAGCACACTGGTGGGAGCTGGACCCCGGGCGCCCGAGGACTGACATGGCAGAGCCACGTGGGAGGGAAGAGAGAGTCAGATCAAGGCTGCAGGAGTGAGCTGTGAACGCAAACTTGGATTTTACAGATACAAGGACAAAGGTGACCACAACAAAATGCACCTGACCTGGACCAATCAAGACCATATCAAGGAAAGAGTAATAGTAGAGAAGAAACCAACGTTTCTTAAACCTGCCAGCGTCTATTGTTCTGAGCCCCGTGCCGGTTGCTCAGTGAAGGGTAATATCTGGCCTTCTCAGGTTGCGTCCCTGGGCCTCTGAGCCTCTGTGGACCGGCTCCAAGAGACTACAGCTGCCCCAGCCCTCGGCGCTGCCACACACCCCTGGCATGAAGGACTCTTTCTTCTTCTTCCGAAGGGCTATGGGAGTTGTAGAATCACAGCTTGACATTTATATTATTGTTGACTTACTGTCTAAGCGGGGAGCAGTTCAGTGGCAAAGAAGAGAACTCTTTTTAGTGAACATCGGTAGAGAGGGAACATTACAAAGCCAGACATCCCATGATTTCAAAGAACATGTGCACATGGGTCTGTGACCAAGGTGGAGGTTAGGGGACTCGCCGGGGTGTTACAGTTCCGCTGGGCGTTCATGTGTCTACCATCTAACTCAGCAGGCTCCTCGTGAGAGAGGGCCTCCCACTGCATGCGACCGTGGCTCTGAGCCATTTATCTTGACCCATTTGTTCTTCACCCACCAAAGGGCTGAAGATGTCCCCAGGTATCGACTTGGTGATTCCTTTAAAACTGGAAACTGATGACTAAGCCCTGGGCACTGACTCCAAGTTCACTGAGTAACTTTCTAAAGGTAAATTAGCCCCGCAGCAGCCCCCCTGGAGAGTGAAAATGTGCGGGTCACAGGGTCATATTACCTAATGCCATTCATTAGCAGGGATGCTTCTCATTTAAAGTTGATATGGTTCCATCCATGTTTATAGATCATTCTCACAAGCAAATTTATTCCTGCAAGAGCGAAGTTTGCCATACCTGTGAATTGGATTTCTGAGGACAATGCATTTTACCAAGGTAACGTCTCACCTGTCCATCCATTGACCTTCCCTGATGGTGGAATCCTTCCTTGAACACTGAATCTCCCTTGCATCACTCTGATTGTAGCGCTTTGGATTCTGATCCGCCTTGCCCATTAAACTGTGAACACCCGGAAGGTGTTCATCCATTTCTCTAACAAGGATCTACTGAGCTATTCTAAGTGCTAGGAAAAGAGTCATCAGAGGTCAGACACAACCCCATCTCTTATTTATATTCTGATAAATAAATAAACACAAACAATATCAGAGAATGACCAGGGCTATTGACGGAAGCTACTCTAGATTGGACGAACAGGGAAGACATCTCTGAGAAGACAACTTCCACGACATGAGGGAACCAGAAGAGGAGTCTGAAGGCCCCACAGCAGAAGAAACAGCTGGTACATCAGGGCCGAGACGCAGGTCAGAGGCTGAAGTCAAGTGGGGGACTGGTTTAAAGTTCAGAGAGGTGGGGGTGGGGGAGAGCGAAGAGAACACAGACAATGCAGGAGATATTTGATTGTTCTTCTAAATGCGGTAGATGCCGCTGGCAGTTTTAAAGCAGGGGAAGGTTGTGATCTGAGTAATGTTTCAAAAAGATTTCTGTTTGTTGGGTAGAATACGGACAGGAGCATCTGATGCAGAAAGGCCATCTGGGAGGCTGTATCCACAGCCTGGGTCACGGAGGGGCCTGAGTAGGAGACAGTAGGGAGGGCGGAGACAAGTGCACATTGGAAAGAGAGTGGACAGTGTCTTATTCATCTTCTGTCCAGGGCCTTGTGGGTGCCACACGTGCACTGGTGCTCAATAAGTCAGACTTTATTTAGAACGCACTGGACTGAATTCAGCAGAAGAAAGAAGCCTGGATTGAGTGAGTCAAAGGCTGAGCATGTTTTTTACTTACGATTTAAACATGAAGCACTTTGGAAAAAACAAGAAGCCACTTTTTTTCACTCTGCAGGAAGTTCAAACCTAAATCATATTCGAACCCCATCTATCTATCTATATCTATATCTATATCTATATCTATATATATATATATATATATATATATACACACACACATATATATATATCAGATAAGTTCTGTGATTATATATATATATTAATATATATGACATATATATCGTACATATCATATATATGTATATATCACAGCACTTATCTGACCAGATAAAGGCCCTTTAAAAAAAGCAATCCCAAAAAGAAGTTGCTAGTACATATAACTTCCATTTCCAGCTTATTTGTTTCAACTCTAGACAGAGACCAAGTCAGGAGAGAAAACTAAAAGAAAGCTCCAGGGCTGTGTCCTTGCCTGGTCCTCATGCCACGGCGAGGCTCCAGGAAGGAGAAAACAGCTTACATTTTCTAAATCCCTTTTGTCCCTATTTCAGAAGCTAGAAAGCTCAAAAATCAAGCCATTGATGGGTTGGCCCTTATATTCACTTTACTATGAATTGGCTAAATCATATTTGACGTTATATTCTGAATGGGGTGACATTAGGGAGGATTCAGCTGAGGGACCCAAGAATATTTGATTCCATGTTTTTGGAGAGAGAGAAATACAAGGTTGGACAACTAAGTTTGTGAACTTGTTACAACGATGTTGCTAACCTTTTTTGATATCAGAGGGATTATTCATCATGAATTTGTACCAAATGGACAAACAGTTAACCGAGTTTACTATTTGGAAGTGCTGAAAAGGCTGCATGAAAAAGTTAGACGACCTGAACTTTTCGCCAACAATTCATGGCTGTTGCATCACGACAAAGCACCAGCTCACACGGCACTGTCTGTGAGGGAGTTTATAGCCAGTAACCAAATCACTGTATTGGAACACCCTCCCTGCTCACCCGATCTGGCCCCCAATGACTTCTTTCTTTACCTGAAGATATATTGAAAGGAAGACATTTTGATGACATTCAGGTCATCACGGGTAATACGACAACAACTCTGATGGCCATTCCAGAAAGAGTTCCAGAATTGCTTTGAAGGGTGGACTAGGCACTGATGTCAGCACATAGCTTCCCAAGGGGAGTCCTTCGAAGGTGACCGTAGTGATATTCAGCATGAGGTATGTAGCATTTTTTCTGGGATGAGTTCATGAACTTAATTGTATACATAAGGATTGTGACAAAGGGGAAAACGTGCCATCCGATGCTGACTGAGCTTGGACCCACAGCCAGCGTGCAGACAGCTCAAATCACTTAGGATAGGCCATATATAGCCTGTTTTCTAAACTAAGCCATGGGCTGGACACTGTATTTTATTACACATTCACCAGCCCCTGAATTTGTTTCAATTTTGCAGATGAAGAGACCAAGGAGAAAAGACTTTAAGATAATTTCACGGCATCTTAGAGCTAGGAAGTTGCAGATCTAGGAGTCAAACTCAAAAGTGTTGTTGTTATACCCAGCACAGCACCCGAAAGCTGCTCCACTTAGTTCTCCTAATGAGGCAGTCCGAGCGAAGGTTTAATTCTGAGCACCTTGGAAAGAAAGTAGAAGCTTGCTCGATAGCAGTGAAGCAGCCCGGCTGAATTCTGCTCTCTTATCTCTGGTTTCCTATCCTTGAGACAGAAGAATATTTCCAATTATTTCAAGGAGGGTGGGAATATTCTGAGAAAAAAATATCACATGAACTCCCTATTGGTTAAGAAAACAATAGCTGGCCAATGTATGATTGATATTCTCCTAAAAAGAAATCACTGCAACCTCAACCCTTGGCTTCTCACCTTTCCAACTGCTCGGGGATGTTCTGACATTCATGCAACTTGCCTAGACTTGACCTCCTCGTCCCCCACCGTGACTGAGCAGCCTCTTACACCAACTTCAGCCTTTCTGCCAATGGCAATGTGACCTCCAGCCCACTATGTTTAGACCACACATCATGAAGCATTTCCAAGACTGGCTCATCTCAGTGCCCCCAGGTCCTTGCAAAGGACAGGAACAAAGTCAGGGACTACTGCACGTTTCTTGAAGCTAGACATTAAGAAACATCTGTTGTCTTACCCTGAGGGTCCAGTAGAATCTCTTCTATGGAATAAGTCTTCAGTGAATGTATATTTAGTTGATTATCTGATTATGTATTTTATTTGTAGAGATGAACTACCCCATTTTATATCCTCTCATAACTCAAACTCATATAGAAGAAGAAAGGAAAGGAAGGGAAGGAGAAGGAAGGAAGGAAGGAAGGAAAGAAAGAGAGGGAGGAGGAAGAAGGGTGTGAGGTATAAAAAAGGACTTGATTTGATCTCTTTCAATATTAATTAAAAAATCATTTAATCCACATTGATTGAATGCCTAGCTGATGGCAGACACTGTGCCTGGTTACGACCATGGAGAATTGTAGATGAAACCACCCCAGAAAATCACACAGGAGGGGCTGGGGCAGAGCACCGTGGCACTGGGAATATTCTGCCTGCGAGGAGACTTGCAGAATACCCTTGTGCTGTTGATCATTTTTCATAAATCCCCATTGTTTCATTTGCTCAACCCTAAAACCTTATTGTTCTTTGCCCCCTCCATCCAATAAAATAAAACTAATATCATGGTGTCATTTGAAAATATATTTATGTTTGTTTTCCCTATAAAAAGAGATAATAATGTTATGTTCCAATAATATTAAGTTGCAATGTTATTTGCAAGATTGCAGAGCTTTTAATTTTCTGATTATTTCCACAGTGGGAGTTTCAGCTCAATTTCAAGGAAGACACTTCTATCTGTTTCGGTTATTTTTTTATTACTGCTAGAAGCAACAATAATTGCCTTTAGTGTAGGAAAACATCATGGAAGAGACAATTGCTGTCCCCAAAGAATAAGATCATCAGGGCGAATTTTCATGTAAAAAAATTTGTAAATTAATTGCAGAGTCCTATAAATATTATATTTGCTAAAATTGAAATGGCTGCTGTCTTCAAAAAATTCATTTTTTTTGTATTTCTTTTAAAGAAATAGATTGCTTGAGAGCAACACCAACACAAAGTGGATACAGCCATCAAAATACTAATAATTCCTAAATGATGTTCACGAGGATGGAGTTAGTGCTAGTGGAGAGAAAAAAAATCCCAGATACCTGGGTCTGAGTCTGGGTTCTCAAACACAGTAGCTACTTGATCTTTAGTAAGTTACATAAATATCTCTAAAACTCAATTTCTGCTAGTCAAAAAAGGATTATTGCGAGATCAAACTAAATAGTGTGGATGAAATGGCCTATTGTATAGTCTGACAATACAATTTTTGAGTGCCTGACAAAGTGGGCACTAAATAATTGGCGGCTGTGACGATAACGATATTTACGTCACATTGCTTCATTCATTCAGCACACACTAGTGCCCTCTATATGGCTGCTCCAACCATTGTTCCAGGCATGGGATGTTGGTGAAGATGATGAAGATGTGAACCATTTTGTTCCTATAAATGTACTGCAGTAGGGCTGCTCAACCCTCCTGTAAAGTTTTCAAATGGGTTCCTACAGTGTCCTGTCAATGTCTACCAAAAAATTAATACCATAATTTTGCTTTGCATGCCCATGGCTTGCAAAGCATTGTCTCACTCAACACACATTCCCGCCTTCCTTTTGCTGACCTGCTTTTATTATAGATGTTGGAAAACTGAAAACTTACATGTTCAGCCTCCTTTGCAGCTACAGTCTACTCAGCGACTAAGTTCTGGCCACTGAAATATAGAAAGACACCTGCTGAGGAGTTCTCTAGGGCTTTTGCTTTCATTTTTCAGGGGGCACTCTTTCAGGTTTTCTCAACGTATTCAACATACATAAAAGAGATGGAGAGTGACTAGAAAATAGGAAGCAAGCATTATACATTTACATATTGCCAGGATTTAGCTCTGATGCATAGTGGATACTAAGAAAACTGGAAAGAAGAAGGAAGGAAGGAAGGAAGGAAGGAAGGAAGGAAGGAAGGAAGGAAGGAAGGAAGGAAGGAAGGAAGGAAAGGAGGGAAGGAAGGAACTAACTGGATATGGGACATAGATATGACCTGGGCCTGACTCACCCAAAACAAGCATGATTCTGTAAATTGTTATCATTATTACATCCTTAGGGTCACCATTTGTTGAGTGAGTACCACACTTATTCTTACCTACTAAATATCTCTTTAAGAGAGTACATAAAGTTTTGGTGGAGAAATGTTTTTTTCAAGCTCCATAGGAATTTTAGGACAGTTTTGTTTGCACAGGTGGAAAACAACTACTTTTAAGAGAGTAATTACTTATGAAAATGAGTCAGGTGTGAAAATGACATGTGAGCAAGAAAAATTATTTGAATAAATAATACAATTTGGTATAAGGGGATTAGTTTCTTCTTCTGAAGTCCTCTGTAAACAGCCTATCTCTGACCCAAAATGAGTCACTGTTCTATTTGGCCTTTATTTTTCTAGACATTTCCTTATGCATTTTCTCACTTGTAATATGGTGCCTATGGATGGATGTACAGTCGTTCCTTCCTCCCCCTTATCCAAGGTTTGCCTTTAGCATTTCAGTTACCTAAGGTCAACCATGGTCCAAAAATATTAAATAAAAAATCTCCGAAATAAATGATTTTTAAGTTTTAAATTGTGAACCGTTCTGAATAGTGTGATGAAATCGTACTTTCCTGCTGTGCCCTGCCCCAATTGTGAATCAGCCCTCTGTCCAGTGTCTTCTCACTGTAGATGGTCCCCACTCACCCGTTAGTCACTTAGTGGGTTATCAGATCGATTGTCATGATATGGCAGTCTTGTGTTCAAATCACCTTTATTTTACTTGATAATGGCCCCAAAGCATAAGAGCAGTGATGCTGGAAATTTGAATATGCCAAAGACAAGCTATAAAGTGCTTCCTTTAAGTGAAAAGGTAAAAATTCTTGACTTCATCAGGGAAGAAAAATAAATCTTATGCTGAGGTGGCTAAGGTCTATGGTAAGAACAAAGCTTTTGTTAGTGAAATTGTAAAGAAGAAAAAAGAAATCATGCTACTTCTGCTGTCCTACCTGCAACTGAAAAAGTTATAGCCACGGCATGTAATCAGCACTTAGTTAAGATGGAAAAGGCATTCAATTTGTGGGTGAAAGACAGGGACAGAAAATGTCCTGTGCTACTGTATACTACGAAACATCCGTCTGGGTTTGTGTAAGCCTGCACGTGTGAGAGTTTCATATAGTATCATGGGTTACATAGTGACCAGCAGATTTCTTCTCCCATTTAATAATACATATTATTATTAAAGCACTTGGCCAATCTCTGCACATAATACAGTTTCACCAGTTTTAGCCGGTTTGTATGATTCTATTTTTCAAACATATCTTACTTCAAACACGCCCTTTTTTATTGGCCGCAAGGTAGCTCGACAACTATTTCACCCCAGGACCTCACTAGCAGTTTATCAAAGGGAGATGTTGTTTTCTCATACTGTTATCAAAGCTTGATACTTTTTAAAAAATTGTTCCCAATCTGACGGTTGAAAATGAATATGTCATTGTCGTCTTAATTAACATTTGCTTGATGTTGTTTTTACATAGATTGTCCATTTTCACATGTTTATTGCTGTTTGTATTTCCTCTGCTCTTCATTGCCAGCTCAAAAGTTTTGTCTTTTTTATTGTGTTACTACCTTGTTTAGTTGCATGTGTTCTACATATATTTGAATGACATTTCTTTATATTTTGTTATGTATGTAGCTGAAATACAGGTAATTTACATTCATATATTTTGTAGGTATATGTCGTTTTTTCTCCTGGATAACCATGTGACTTTTAACATTTTTTAATATGTATTTTTAAATTTTTCCATTTTTAGGTAGATGAATGTTTCCGTTGACAGCTTTTGATTTTGTGTCTTGTGAAACAGACATATCAACATTAAGGTCAAGAATAGTTTTACCTAAATGTCCTCACAGCATAAACAAAAATTTGAGAAAGACTAATTTCAAATGTATTTTTGTAAATGGCTTGAGGTAGGGACTGAAAATCCCTTTTAAAACATATAGCCAGTTGACCCAATACCATAAATGAAACAGATCAATATTTTCCCAATCATTTACAATGCTGCATTTAAAATATGCTAAATTCTCTCTTCTATGTTAATTTGCTTCTACATTCTTTTTTTTTTAATTTATTGGGGTGACAATTGTTAGTAAAATTACATAGATTTCAGGTGTACAATTCTGTGTTACATCATCTATACATCCCATTGTGTGTTCACCACCCAGAGTCAGTTCTCCTTCCATCACCATATATTTGATCCCCCTTAACCCTCATCTCCCACCCCCCACCCCCCTTAGTTTTTTGTTTTGTTTTGTTTTGTTTTTTCCTAGTAGATTTTTCTTTTTCAAAATTGTTCTGAAAAAATTCTTCTTTATTTTTTTCATAACTCTTTGGGCAAATTTTACATATTGACCATAACAAATTTAGAATTAGTTTGTTATGGTCCATGAGGGGGGAAAAATCCTGTTTGGATTAAAACAGGTTGTATCCAAATGATAGATTAATTTGGGGAAATTTTATATTTTTGTTATTGATTCTTCCCACTCATAACTTCAGTATGTTCTGAATTCATTCAGATTCTTTTTATGTTCCTTCTTAAAATGTCATAAATGTCTTTAAAAAGGTTGAGTACATTTCCTTTTGAGTTTGGCAATAGATACACTATAGATCTAATGGCTACTGAGAAATATTTCCGTTACCTGGTAATGATATTTTATAGGAAAATGTAATATTTGAATATTAAATTGAACTCCTTCACTCATACTCACAGACAACTGATTCTTTAAGACCATCACTCATAAATTATGGCAGTATTGTTGCTCTTTAGTAAAATATAACATATTCTTCTTATTTTTTTACGAAGTTATTTTATTATGAAGTTAATGAACTTCAAAGTCTAGGACTTTGTTATACACTCTGCTCTATCTCCATAACCAGAATGATGTTGTATCGTAGGTGATTAATAAATATTTGCTATCTGAATTGTAAAAGATGCTACCTTTAGCAGTTTTACCACTAAGTATGATATGATGGCCATGATATGCTATCTTTTAATATATTACTGGAATGTCTATTAAATTTTATTTAGGGCTTTTGCTTTTATAGTCATTATTGATATTAGTCTATAATTTTATTCTTCACTACCATCCATGTCCATTTTTGACATCAGGTTATAGTGACATTGCAAAATGAGTATAACTTCCGTTTCTAGCAATATAGCAGACTGCTATATTTAGATATAATCTAAAACTCCTCCCATTATAGAAGCACATTAAAATAAAGGCTGCCACATAACAGGCATCCCTGATATGCATAGATAAACGCAATAATGTGGGGGGAAAATGGCAACAAAAAAACAAAAGGGCACAAAAATCCAGACAGTAAGAAAGGCTGACGCCAAGCTACCAATGAAATTCCCATCCTCGTAATTTGGATACAGTTGAATGACCATCTAGAGACACGGAACAAAATATTGCAGCTTTAAAATAAGAGAAATTGAGACACAAGTGCTAGAAAAAGAAAAGTTAGTTTCCTCAAAGAATAGCTAGAAATCAATTCATCTATAGTGACAATGAAGTTCTGACTATTAAAAAGGAGGATCAAAGAGGGGGGAACTTTTGAGGATTTGTGAACATGGTACCATATAGTGGATATTAGCAGGTAAATATCGATATTCCTGAGTGTGTAATGAAAGCAAAGGCAGAACATCTCTGGAGGGATTGCCTCACCCTGGGCAGAGCAACATTTTTAACGAATCCTCCTACAAATATTTCACCATCCAAAACTATAAAATGTGCAAGGTAACAATGTGCCATGAGTTAAGAGAGACACATCAGAAAAGGGTTAGATTGGATCACCTAGAGATTTACCTAATAGGAAACCTAGAATGTAGAGATTATAATTGTATTGTATATTTTCATAGATGAAAGAGATACAAAGCAAACTAAAAACACAGGGAAAATGTAAGATGATCTTATTAGTCCTCTCTGGCTGTCATGACGAAATACGAGACTGGTGGCTTAAAACAGCAGAAACTGGTTTTCTCACAGCTCTGGGCATCTTTGTGAGACCACTCTGGTGTCTACCACACCTGCGCACAAAACAAAAGGAACGAAAAAACTTCAGGCCATGGTGGCTTCACTGGTGAATCCCAAACATTTTTAAGGAAAACCAAAATCTTACACTCTTAGAGAAAATACAAAAGAAAAAAAATATTTCCCATCCTCATTTATGATGTCAGAATAACTCTGATACCAAAACTTGACAATGAAATTTTTAAAAAGGAAATTATAGACCTGTGTTTTCATGAACACAGATGAAAAATCCCTCTCAGGATATTATCCATCGGGGGCTGGTTATATCACAAACCAGTTGGTTTCACTTTCGATGGCTTTCTTTCTCTTCTGGCCCAGTCTCTGACCTTATCATGGCTAGTGGATCCCCCATGGCCGGCAAGTCTGTAGGTGCAGAAGTCAGAATCTTGTCTCTAGAAGTAAATCATGCAAGAATTTAGTAATGGGGAAAAAAAACAACTCATTTTTAGATGCAAAGGTAAGCTGAAAATCTCTCTCTCTCTCTCTCTCTCTCTCTCTCAAGATGGTTCGAGATACAAAACAGTGAAATGTGTTGACTTGAAGATGGACATTTTTATTTTTAAAATCTAAAAATGAATTCTTCTGCTTCTCGTTGCCAAGTTTAAGATTCCGTTTCACAGTAGTTCTGATCGCTGAGACTTTTTCAAAGTCTGCTGAAAAATTCCGGGGGCCTCCTTGGACTGGGGGTCTGCGTGACTTGTGTTCAAGGTGCACTCAGAGATAGACGCTGAGCCGGAACTATGAAAGCTTTCAAAACCTGCTGAAAGGGATTATGATTGAGAAAATGACCAGTCTATTACTAACAGGAAATAAAACAAAACAAAACAAGATAGATTTCTTCATAAATGACTGCTTGCAAAGGCAAAAGGAAAATAGAGTCTGGGGGCTGAGATGCCATTAACTTACATGAAAATGAATCACACTCATACTTTTTGAGACAAATAATTGCCATCTCTTCTCGTCTCCCAATTGCATTGCACATACCTTAATTTTTGTTTTATCTTATATCATTTTTGTCTCATATCACTTTTGTCGTATTTTATTTGTTTTTGTTTGTTTGGGTGCATTTCCTCATCAGTTGGTCTCCCCTACCAGACTGTACATTCTTTCAAGAAGACATGAAATTGAATTATTTGTGTGTCTCCAGCAACTTTCCTAAGATCTGCCATGTTCTGTTTGAGTGTTGCATTTGTTAATTTTCCCCCATTCAAAAGATGTAATACAGAATTGTACACCTGAAATCTATGTAATTTTACTAACAATTGTCACCCCAATAAATTTAATAAAAAAAAAAAAAAAAAAAGATGCCTATTAAATCACAAATAGGCCCTCAGAGCTGTGTCTGCTCCGAGCTTCATTCCAATAGAAAGACAGAGGGAGAAGATCTTTTAAGGATTTTATACATTGTATCTTTTCAGCCAAGTTTCACTTCTCCTTGTTTTTCATTGACCTTTTCTCCATCATATGTGTTGTCTCTTCAGTGGCAGAAAAACGAGTAACCACGACCAGCAGGGATTAGAAGGGGTGGGCTTAGAACTGGCCCTGCCCTTCATGAGCGCTGAAGCCCTGGGAACAGCAGGTCACCTCCTTGAAGCCTCAATGTCTTCGCTTTTAAAATGGGACTCCTAACCGTGGCCACACCTGCCCCATGGAGACACTGCAATTACCTGATGAGTCACAGGGTAAGAAAGTGCAGAATGACAAGGGTGCTGACAAATGCCCAGAGAATTAGCTACTTTGCTACAATTTACTCCGTGTTTCACTTGTCACCCAGGTTTGCATCCCATGGAGGCAGGGATGGGAAGGTGAGACTGATCAGAAAATGCAATAAGCCCCTTTCATCACTTTGCCCCACACTCTGAAACAACCCTGTTTTTCAGACGATGACATGGATGCTCTGAACAGTTAAGTCACTGCTCCATGAAATGTCCTGGCCAAGGTTTAAGCCATCGTGTCTGGCAGCCCTCTGAGTTTTTCAATGACAACAGTAATAGTTGTCTGGAATGGGTACAGAACTATCTATTTTAGAAGATGCTCCAGATATCCTCTTTGAGTGGGTACTTTCGACAGGTAGGCATGGGTACCACTGGTCACGAGTAAGGTGATTTTAGCCAATACACAGACTAAGATTTAGAAAAAAATAGCTTCTCTTTTTTTTTTTTTCCACAGTAAGGAGTTACTTTACAGTAAAGACTATTGTCTTTCTGTAGATGACAGTGATACAATGTTTCTTTTGTTCATGTCTTTGTTTATACTCTTTACCAAATGAAGAAAAATCAGTTTAGAAAACAACGTGAAGCAATAGCATATAAAATACACCTATATGGCCAAGATTGCAAAGCCATCAGATGAATGACTAAAAGTTTGGCAAATCTCGCTTAGAAAGATCTTCACTAAATCTTCATTAGAACCTGAAGATACAGACATTATGAACCTCATCTTTCAATGACGGGGTCGTATATGGAAAGGAACAGACTGAACAAGGCAACGTTATTAAGGCACAAAAAGCAATAATCATTGAATCTAAGTTTTCTAGTTTTAAAACTGATGTTTATGACATCATCCTTCTGTGGACCATTTTCCTTCATTTGTGTATTTATTCATTCACTCGTTTATTTGATGAACACCTTCTCTGTGCATATGGGTTGCCTTCAGTCACACCAAAGATAAATCGTTTATTTGATGAACACCTTCTCTGTGCATATGGGTTGCCTTCAGTCACACCAAAGATAAATCAGCGTGAGCCAACATGACTGTCACCTACCTTGGTTCCTCTCGGCCCAAGGGTTTCTGTTTAAGGGTGACTGGGTTTTTCTTTCTAAGAAAAGGAAGAAGTGTTTTCACTTGAGAAACCATCTCTCTGCCTCACAAGAAGAAAACCAAAAATTCCCTCTATACTGTTAAGAGTTAAGTTTCTATTTGGGGAGAAGCTGATCTCTTCAGTTCAAAGAAAACCATATTCAAAAAGAGGGACTGGTGTACACAGTACAGACAGCATCTTGAACATCAGATACCCTGAGAACTGAAATGCTGATCTATGAGTAAAGAAATCAGAACCATATGGCTTTCCCCCCCTTAATAGACATATGGGCTTTACAAAATAGGGAGAAACATACTTGGCAAAACGTTTTTCAAATTTCATTGAAACCACAAAACTTTAAAAATATCTTAACATGTCTAATGAACATAAAATGTGTCCCTGCTCACCCAAGTTCATCTAACACCATTGTAGTAAACATTGATACCTACTGTGTGCCAGGCATGTAAACACACACATGCACACACACGTACGCACGCACGCACGCACGCACACGCACACACACACGCGTTGAATGAGAGAAGGAGACATGGATGTGAGTAAATACACAATGCAACATAATGCATTGATGCACATTTTTGGGAACTGCCATGAGGACTCAGAAGAAAGCAGCTCACGTGCCCCTGTAGTAGAGGGTTGGTGTGAGAAAGCTGCTGAGAGGAGGTGACATTTGCACGGATAAGTGGGCACCTTCCAGACAAGGAAGGAAAGGGGAGAAAGTTACAGGCCAAGAGACTGTAGGAGCAAAGGCATGAGGCTCATACAACGCAGGGTGTGCTCCTCGAGGCTGCAGCCTGGGAAGCGGGTGCTGGTGCCGGAGATGGGACCGGCATGCTTGGCTGGCCAAGGCCACCCAGGGAACTGGACGCAAGCCTTTAAGTAATAAAGAGCCTTGAGGGAAAAGAAAATCAACAGCTTGTTTATTAATGATAAAAGTAATATATACTCATGGAATTATTTTTTTTAACAGGACAGTGAAAAATGGTGCATAAGTTGAAAGTAGAATATGTATGTGCATTTATGTGTGTGTGTGTGTCTGGGCGCACGCATGTGTGTGCACTGAATGATATAAATCATTTTATAATTAACCTTCTGGTGGTGGGGGGTTAAGAAGGGGGTGACATAATCAGAGCTGTACTTTGGGAAAGTTTTCCAGGGCTTCAAAGGGCACTAAACAGACATCACCCAGGGGCCTGCGTGGAGAAGCTCCAGGGCGATGCAGGAACTTCCGGTTCTGTCAGCTTCATCCCCGGGTGCTTCTGAGATCTTCCTCAGACCCAGAGTTTTATAAAATGTGTCTCTTACTCATATTTTTTTTCCTGCTGTGCTGTTTACTTCCATTCACAGAGTAGCTTCAGTTCAATAAATGATGTGTTTGCCATCAGAACAATTTGATTCTCATTCTAATTATAGCAACAAGCCGCTTCCCCTAAGCATATTATGGGTGTTTCATTATTTTAAATTGTTATCTTCCATATTAATTACAGAAACAGTTGATCTTTTCTGATAAGCAGGCAGCTGCAAATTCCCTTTTTATGTCTCATTGTAATAGGTGAAGCATCAGGTAAAAATTAAATCAAACTCTAATACAAGTCATAATGGAAGCTCATGGAGGTTGCAACGCGCCATCTCCACTGGGCCAAGACTTGCAGTTTCCAGGACGGAGCTGCCTGGCTCAGCCGGCAGGCAGAGCACACCCTCCAGCTAGCTTGGTGCTGCTGACCAAGGTCTCATAAAAGCTTCCTCCCCAAGGAAAATGAATCACTGACACTAGGGGGAAAGTCAGAGAAAGGGATGACACCCTGCTCTGACCCATAGTTATGGCTGTCACTCACTGGGAGGAGGGGTCAGAGCAGTGGGACCCAAGAGCCCTGGGAAAGCGTCTCCGTGAAAGGAGCGAGGCCAAAGGCTCAAGTGACTCACCTTCCATGCTCCCGATTATCATCAGGAACAGGGACAGGCGGGGCTGTTGCAGCACGGAGCCCAGAGGCCTGAATCTGCCCAGACAGGCTGCCCATCTTCCCCTTCCTAGTGCAGCCTGGGCACACGTCAGGCCAACCAGGTGGCACAACAGGCAACGTGATTCTGAAGGAGTGGCTTCCGTTTGGTGTGACCTCCCAGATCACAAGACACAAGCTGAGCCCCCCCCCACCTCCCCTCTGTTCCCCACCCCCAGTGGCTGGGCCGTTTACATTTGATCTTCAGTCTCCTTTTCCCTGTATGCCGGTCAGAGGTGTTGAAGGGGGCATTTAAAACAAATGAAACCACAGCAGCAAAAGACCCTGAAACACAATCGGATGAAGACTGAGATAAAGAGTGAAATGCAATCACAGTGAGAGAAGACCTAGAGCAGATTGGTAAAATAAATACAGGGAAAAATTAACTCACAGCAATGGAGGTTGTACTTTCCTTCCCAATCGTTAAGGTGGTGTTGGAAATTTAGCTCTGAGCTTCCCAGCAGCGAAAACAAAGAAGGAAACACAGTCGATTATAAGGACTGTAGCATCCGGAGAGAGAACACATAAGACAAATCACTCAGAACTCAAGCCTAAGATAAATTTCTCCAGGAGGTTCTCATAAAAAGAACACCACGTGTAGGACTGACAAAATCCCCAGTGGCAATCACACAATAAGCCTATTTCAACATCCCTACCCAAAGCTGTAACACCCAAGTTCAAGTCTATTAAGGGCCCTCGATGAGCCATGGAATCCTCGGTGGCCCACACTGGTCTGATCTAGAATTAAGTCGGAGCCCAGAATGTGTTTGCTGACCAGTTGAGATGCTTCTGTTGCTGAAAATCACCAGAATACACAAAAGCGATTCATGGCAAGGCTGAAATTGAGCATTTTGGGGATCCCTGGGAGAAAGCCTCTGAGACTGCAGGTCTGCATCTAAGATGACAAGCAGTGACAATTCCCTTTCTTGCATGATGTCAGCAAACCCTCACTGGGGTACAGTGTTTTACATTCTAGCAGTGGCTCTGTCCAGTTGTACTGTCTGCGGTGACGTTATCTGCCTGCGCTGTCCACTCTGGCAGCCACATGTGGCTATTGAGGGCTTGAAATGTGGCCTGAGTGACAGGGGAACTGAATTTCTACTTTTATTTCATCTTAACTAATTGAAAGCAACATTTGAAAAGCAACACGTGACCAGCAGCTATCGTACTGAATGGTGCAGGCGTGCCCATTCACTTTCTCCACCACACTGTGGATTTTTCCATCCTTACAGAATCCCTTTTCCAAATGGACAGGATTCGTTCTTCTCTCCATTCAAATGTGAACACACAATGCACGTGGAAACCACACCGTGACGAACCCCGAGGGCAGCTGGGATGGCCCGAAGAGCAGGGGTCACGGGGTCACCAAAACTGCGTTCAAACCCAGACTCTGAGTGACCTTTGACATGGAACAGCATTTCTCTAAGCCTCAGTTTCTTCATCTCTTAAATGAGGAGAATCATATAATTTCCTGACAGCCTATGGAGATATGTTTGTAAATGGACAGCCACACAGCTATTCACGTGTGGGCATAGAGAAACAGGTCTAAGCGGTGGACACCAGAGTGAGAAGAGAGGTAACTCAGGAAGGAGGCCATCATGGAAGACTCTGTCCAGTCTTTACTACTTCATGTTAAGAAGATGTCAACATTTCACTTGTGATTTAAAAAAAAAAAAAAAAAGCTAATTAAAGAAAAGAAAAATACTACCCAGCATACATTTAATTTTTTTTTCTGCCCCACATACTATGCATCATTGTGGGGTAGATTCATTCATTCATTCATTCATTCATTCATTCATTCATTCATAATTACCACCACCACCACCCCACCGTCCCACTCCCCCTCCCCGTCTCCGGGGTCCTTCATTCTGGACGAGGGCGTGTTGTGCAGCCCTCTAACAGAGGACTTCCCTCCCGCCTGACTGGTCTTGGGAAACACCCAACCCAAACCACCAAGCCCATCTCTCTGCTGTTACTGAAGGGACACTTCCCATGAAGCCTGGGGCATGGCTGACAGAAATGCACTGATCGTCTTACTTGAAATAATAGCTATTGTCTCCTTAGGAAAACTTCAGCAACCCTGAGAGACAACATTTCAAGAAGTGTTGTGATAAATCCATAAAAGAAACTAATTAGATCTAAACAACTGGAAACTGGGGGGTGGGGGGGTGGTATTTGCCTCTCAAGAGAAAGCTGGACTTCCGGCTGCCCTGTTTGCCCTCTCCCAGAACAGGGCTTGTCTGCTTTGCTGAAACCCTGGCAATGTGGATGCTAACAACTCTCCCACAAGCCTAACTGGGTCATTCCTCTGTTTCTAAGTCTCACGGACGTCCCTGATCACTCAGAGCAGAAGATGTGACATTCGAGTCCCTTCTTACTCCACCTTGTGCTCAGCAACCTCAGAGCTGTTTCCTCCTCCCGGTTGGCTCCTGTCTACCTGCCTCCTTGAGGCTCCGAGACACACCTGGCTGCCTGCACCCATCTCACCAGCTCTTCTCCCCAGACCAAGCCTCACGACAGCTCCTCGGTGAAGCTCTGAGTTACTTGGGTAGAGCCAGTCACGCTGGGGTCACGTCCCAATCTGCACATACCCCTCCTTCTGTCACGGTGATGGATCTTCCTGACCATCTTTCCAAGACACGATGGGCTGTTTGCAGTCCGAACACAGCCTTTATTAAAAACAGTTGCTCACATGGATTAAGTCATATTCTGCTCCCGGCACTTTTCTAGAATGCACTGTTTTCATCCCCAACAACCTTCAAGTGCACACGATGCAAGGAGGCAGCCCTGTCAGGACTTCCGTTTCCTCAGGTGAGGTAATGGTGGGGCAGGCAGGTTAAGTGATGCCCAGGGTAGCACAGCTGCTAAGTGACAGAGCTGTTGTCCTACATCAGGAAGAATAAATGCAGAATCTAAGTCTTGACATCTCTCTGCTCCCGGGACCCAGGCCAGTGCCTGGGACACAAGAGGTGTACTAGACTCTGTAAGTGAAGAAATGAAACACTGAGGGAGCCCCTGGCCGGGCCTCTAGGAGACCTGGTCATCTTCCTATGCCTCTTCTCAGCATGTGCCGTCTGCTCAGCAGGGCCAGGCTCAGTGGCCCCCATGCCTCCACGGCTTCCCCAACCTCGTGAGTGCCACGCCGTTAACTCCAGACTCCGAGAAAGTGCTCTGTCTCTGAGAAAGCCCAGTGATGCCCTGCTTTCCCAATGGCATCTCCTCATGACTCTAGCCCCCACCCTCAATTCGTATTCAAGTGGCATCCTGGTCCTCAATCATGTGCCGTCCCCACAGCACTTCTCTATGTGATATTCACTTCGTCTTCCCCCAAATCCTGGGGAGGGGGCGTCAGTGTTATCATCCTCACTTTGCCAAAGAACAGGGACTCTCCGAGAGACTTACGGTGTGCAACTGAAGTGCGACAAAGTAAAGATTCAACTCCATGCTCAGGTTTCTATGCCAAGTGCAGGCAAGAGACCCAGCTGCATGGCAATCAGTAAATTAGGCCAGGTGGGCTCTGTTGGTCACGTTTCAGTTGTACTTACCTTCCTGCCTTTTTCCTACTCCTGTTGAACTTCTTGCATTATTTTATTTAAGAATGAGAACTTGGTGGGTACTCTTGCAACACGAGTCTCTGTTGTTTTGTATATCATTCGCGTAAGACTATTCTTGCCTTTTATATGACAACATGTGCTCTCTTATTGTCCTTGAAACACTTTCCTAGTGTATGGTGTTCACTTTCCCCTCAACTCTGCTGTGAGTAGCATGACAATACATGTAAGCGTCCTCGAAGTTGCGAGACAGCAGGGCATGGTGAGGACTGTGGCAAATTGAAGACAACCTGCTTCATCTAAAGGCCGGAGCTGTGATAAAAACCCAGTGGCCTGTGTCTCAGGCTCTCCGTGTCGTCCCACTGTAAAAGGAGAATCAGAAAATAAAATTTTAAGTTTAAAATTTTGGCAGCCAATTCAAATGAGTTTTTTGTTCTTTGTGTTCATATTTTATCTTGTTTATGTATAAAAAAATTAATAAAACTTGTCCGTAGGCCTGCAATGGCTTTAAAGTTGCTCATTTGTGACTTGCTTTGCAACGCAGATGTCGCCCTCTGACACCGGGCCTCAGCCTGAGTAATCTGTCTTATCTACCTTACCAATTAGCACTATTGCGTTAATTTTCTGTCTCCAACTAAACCCAGACACCTTGAGGGCAGGGCTGCTGCCTGACACAACTTTCACAGCTCACATGGTGCTTTCCAAGCACTGAGCCATGGGGAGTTATTGTGATACACTCTGATTAATTGACTCTCTTCCCTCCATATGAAACATCAGAGCAGAGAAGAACACTATTTCCTAATTGTCTGCCAGGCATGCATCTTGGAATCAATTATCTGATGTGTGCATTACTTGATTTGTTCTCAGAGCTTTACTGCAAGGCAGATACAATCCCCATTTTAAAGACAAGGAAACTGAGGCACAACTGCCACCTGCAGTCACTCTTCTCACACATCAGCGTACCACCCAAGTCTGCTGGAGTCCAAAAACACTATCTGGATTCCCTCCCACTATCTCATGCCCACACAAAAGCCAACATTTTCCCAAGGATTTTGTTTGAAAGCATGTGTTCCAGTTAATAGACCTTTGAAAATGCAAATGTAGAAAGAATGAGTCAAGTACCAGTCGCTGTGATGGGAGTTTGTGACTGCACAAAACAAGTAGACTAATCACGCACAGAAGGATCGCTTTGGTACACAAGTGAGCTGTCTCCCCTTGAAAATGCTGACAGGCAGATCAAACCCTTTGGGGATGATTCCAATTCAGGGACATTTTAGAGGAAATTTCTGTCCACCAGCCAGGGCGTGTTGAAGAGACACACAGAGACAAAATGACAAGTGCCAACTCAGCTGACCAATGGAGGCCTGTGCCTCAAGAATCCAGGTCCCTCCAAGTCAGAGGGGGTGTCCACAGCCTGTGAGCTTCCACTGGGAAGTAACAACACCCCCTTCACAAGCCCCACACCACTGTCCTCCCAGAGCAGCCACCTTAAAGCAGAACTAGCTCCAGAGAGTAAGGGAGGAGCCCAGGGTCCTACCCACAACAGTGCTGCAATTGCTGTGAGGCTTTGGGCAACTCACTCAACCTCTCTGGGCCTCAGTTATTATCAATAAAACCCGCACTTGGCAGAGTGGGGTGGAGCATGCTAAGGCCCCTTCTTCCTTTTTTTTTTTTTTTTTCCATGTGTCTCTGGAAGTGTTCATTGCAGATAATGCCTATTAATTTCTTACATGACATCTGTAGACCATACCTTTTATTTTAATATTTCCTCCATTTTATTTTATTTTTTTATTATTTTCATTTTTATTAAAGATATTGGCATGATATTGGTTAGTAAAGTTACATAGGCTTCAGGTATACAATTCTGTAATACATTATCTATATATTTCATTGTGTGTTCACCACCCAGAGTCAGTTCTCTTTCCATCACCATATATTTGACCTACTTTACCCTCTTCTATCACCCCCCTCCCTCCTTTTCCCCCTGGTAACCACTAAACTGTTGTCTGTGTCTATGAGTTTTTGTTTGTTTGTCTTGGTCATTTTTAAATTCCAGTGCAGTCTTCCTAGCCCCAAGCGCTGGTGGTGGCCTCCTCTGTATGCTTTTATTTTACTTTCTATTTTATTTTACTTATTTTTTTTATTGTGGTAAGAAAAACATAATGAAATCTAACCTCTAAACACTATTTGAGTGTACAGTATAGTATCATTAACTCTATGCACATTATTACACAGCACGTCTCTATGCACATTATTACACAGCACGTCTCTAGAACGTTTTCCTCTCATGACGACAACTGTATACCATTGACCAGAGGCTCCAGACTCGCTGCTCCCCCTGCTCTTGGCAACTGCCCTTGTCCTCTCTCCTCTCTGACTTAGGCTATTTCAGACACTCATCCAAATGGAATCACACAGTATTTGGTTTTTGTGGCTGGCTGATTTCGTTTAGCATGATGCCCTCCACATTTATTCATGTGGCTGCAAATGGCAGGATTTCCCTCCTTTTTTAAATACATAGTCGTATTCCCTAGGCTGTACTTTACACCCCACGACTATTTTATAACCACCAACTTGTGCTTCTTCACCCCTCCCCCTTTTCCACCCAGCTCCCCCCTCCTACCTGGCAACCATCAACATGTTCTCTGTATCTATGAGTCTGTTTCTGCTTTGTTTGTTTATTTTGTTCTTTAGATTCCACACACAAGTAAAATCATATGGCATCCGTGTTTCTCTGTCTGACTTACTCCTCTCAGCATAATGCCCACCAGGTCCATCCATGTTGTTGTAGATGGCAAAATTCCATTCCTTTTCATGACTGAGTAATATTCCACTGCATATATATATACCACCCCTTCTTTATCCACTCATTCATTGATGGACACCCAGGCTGCCTCCACATCTCAGCCATTGTAAACATGCTGCAATGAACATATGGATACACATGACCCTTCAAAGTAGTATTTTGACTTTTTTTGGATAAATCCCCTTGCTCCTCAAGGAGTAACTCTGCAGCCAAGATCTCTCTCCTGATTTTTAACTGCCACATGTGGGTACCTATGCTTGTCTTCTTTGGCGTATTCTTTCTCCTGGGTACCCAAGCATAGAAGCCAGGGTTAGTTCATTGCTGGTTTTAATGAAATAAAAGTGGCAAACTTTTCTAAGTGCTATATATATATACACTAATTTCATCTTCAGGCAATCCTATGGCATAGGTACTGTGGGAAGACTGAGGAATACAGCAGGTTTAGCATCTTGCCCAAGTCCACACAGCAAGTAAGTCTAGACTCTGGCATTTGTACCCAGGTCTGTAGGGCTCTAGAGAACTTGCCCCTTACTACGACGTTAGTGGTTCCTGAGCTTATCTGCACATGAGAATCTCCTGGGCAATCTTTGAAAATGTTCAAAGCTAAAGCCATGCTCCAGACCAGTTACTTCACCATGTCTGGAGGTGGGATACAGGTATCAATGGGTTTGGAAACTTCCCAGGACCCCAAATGCACACAAGTTTGGGGACACTACACCATCCTATAGAGCCACTGTCTACCATAGTGTACCATCCTGGGGTGTGGGGATGAGATTAGCAAGTAGTAGAAAGGGATACGCTTTGGGAATCAACAGACCTGAGTTTACTTCCTGTCTGTCACTTGCTACATGGGTGAACCTTACAAGATGCCAAATTACTCTGAGTTTCTGTCTCCCACCTGCCTCAGCCCCACTCTTTGCTGCATCATTAGCTCAACGATCTTGAATAGATTACATCTGTGAGGCTCACTTTTATCCTCTTTAAAATGGTGTTCTAATACCTATCTATGAAGGGCAAGTATGAAAACTATGCCTTCAAACTGCTTATGGGAGTACAGTACTGCTCAAAAACAGGAAAAGTAGGTTGTCTCTGAATCTCTCTCTCTCTCTCTCTCTCTCTCTCTCTCTCTCTCTCTCTCTCTCACACACACACACACACACACAGATTTCAGCGAACACACACTTTCCATTCAGAGAACACAAACACACATTTACACACCCAGCTTAGACAACACAGACGAGCACACTCACACACAACTGCATGCAGATAAGTCTAATTCGGTATCTGTATTCAAAATTCCATCCTGTCTAACAACCTATTTTTCATTTGCATTTTGTAAAGAAATCATCAAAATTCAAAATCTCTTCTGCTTATTGCTTGATACTTGTGTGTCTTTCAGTTCAGAGCAGAAAAGTTGACATGGATGGAAGATGTGTTCCTAGCTAGACTGACAGTGGTAGTGAGGGCTTTCTATATACATTTGAAAGATAAAAGTGTTTTCATTTTCTCTTTGCTGTAATAACCTTGCGAGAGTTAGAAATGAGAGTCTATTTTCTAACTGAAATTGTTTTCCTCAATCATAGGCTCACTTTTCACACTTGTTGGCTGTTATTGCAGGGTTGCTAATGAATGTTGACCTTCTACTAGCACTGCAGTAATGCATTCTTTTAAATACAACAGTGATATCTTAAATTACACAGAGGTTGCAAATAGGAGGATAATGTATGTTTTACTTGGGTGGTAGTGTTCATTAGAATTGTCTTTTTACCAATGGAGTTAATGGAATAATCCTTGTTTAGGTTTCATATATGATCACCGCAAGGGGCCAGAATATTGTCACTCACTGTTATAGTGGCTCCTTCATCCCTATCGGTCACTTCATGCTGAAGAGTCATTCTTTAACAACCCCTTGAATATCCCAAACTCTAAAACCTCAGTCCTGCCAAGCAAGCATCTCTATCTCTTAAGCTTCTTCTGTCTTGACTATTTCAATGACTGTCTATCTCATCCCCTTGTCTTACTTGCTACTCCAATCCATCCTCCCACCGCTAGCAAAATTATCTTTTCAAGCACAGATCTAATATCATCCTCCTGATTTAAAACCTCTTTTGGCTCTCCCCTGTACACAAGCAAAAGCCCTGCACAGAGATCCTGGTGGGACCTGACTTTCCTCTAAGTCCCCACAAGGCTCCTTGAGCTCCAGGCAATGAAATTTTTCAACATTCTCTGCCGTGCTCTTTCCCTTTTTGAAGGCTTGGATGCTATAGTTTATTTGCCTATATTGAGAAAGGAGGGGTACAAATTATTTTTTGAGCAGCTGTTACGAGTGTGGTCTTGGTAGGTTCTCTGCATATATCATCCCTTTCCTACCATCCTCCCTCCGACGCGTCCTTCAAAATGAAATGTAAGTACCCTTGCTCAGTGAAGCCTTCCTAGACGTCTGAAGAAGTAGTCCCTCTCCTCCCTGCCCACCATATCTTGAGCTGTGATAACACTGTGTCTTAAATCAGGTTTCCTAGCTAAAGAGCCTGAATGGAGATTCTTTCGCAGACCATGTATTGAGGCAGATCTTGCATCTGAAACCTACAAGAAAAGTGAGCAGCAAGATAGTCCTGGGGAAAAAGACATGGTTTCAGCTGAAGTCTAGCTTCATTCAGCTTAATCCCATGGGGAGCTCTGGAGCATGAATTGTCCTTCCGTGAAATCAGGGGCTAAGCTGTAATGCTCCCTAGCAGCGATTCTTTGGCTACAGGCCATATCCTGATTAATAGGGGAGGGGAGATCCCTCCCAGGCATCACTGGGCAAGCTGGCATCCTTGGCCATGATGATTTCCTGGAAAGTTATGGAGCTGTGAGCCATTATACCTCAGCAATCATGGCAGCTGAGAGACGGCTGCTCCAGTCTGACAGAAGTCATCTGGGGCAATTACAAACTATGCTTGAAATGTCTGTTTGTTTTTTGACGTGGAGTCTGTCCCTTAGCCTGTCAGGCCCTGGAAGGTAGTGAATGTCTTCTTATGAAATCCCAAATGCCCAGCCCGATATTTTTTGACACATGGTAGGAACTATATTGTTTGGAATGAATGACCCATCTGTGGACTATACCTACACTCAGAAAATGGTTTTAGGTTCTAAGAATATAATAAGGTCTACATGTGGTCCTTGCCTTCCGGAGCTTGCTGTCCACTTGGGGAGCTGGGTAGTATCATTGCAACCCTGTCTGTGGATGTGTTAAAAGAAGAACATGAACTGTATTGAGTTTCAGCTATGGGCTGGGCACTGTGTTAGGTGTCCATCACATAGGATATGTATATAAAATAGCATGTTCTTTGACCAAAATCATTAATGAATAAGTAATAGCAGGCTTATCCACTCCCCTGCCTTCTAAAGGAGAAAGATCCCGGCATGCTAGAACTGTCCTCTGTTTGTGAAGAAGCGGGGAATTAAGCAAGAAAGAGAGAAAATGGAAAAAGCCATAAAGACCAAATGATGCATGTATTACAGAGCTGGGAGAGAGTGGAGAGAGAAGCCAGAGACAGAGAAACTCTGTGGGTTATGTTTGCCGTTGCAAGGAAGAGAGTGAAAATGTTGAGAATTAGCTATTGGGGGATTTTAAATGTGACAGTGATGGGAAAAGTGGAGTTTTTTAGGTATCTGATGTATATTGATTACACAGTCTTTCTCCTTCTTTGACGTTTCCTTAAGCGGATAAATAGGGTGTGAAGTTCTTTCTGCTACATTTTAGTTGCTGAAATGTGTTTGTTTCAATGTAACGTTATGCTGAGATGACATCACAGGAGGCCCGGGGATTTATCTGTGTTATACACACATCTCATTGAATGGTTATTACACTCATTTTAATGACAAAGTGACTGAGGCTCAGAGAGGTTAGATAATGTGTCCAGTCATGCAGGAGGTACCTATTGATTTCAGGATTTGACTCCAAATCTATTCTCTGGTCACAATGCTACACAGCATCCCTGATAAAGAACAAAACTGATGTCAGCCTCAGGAAAACCTGCTTGGGAGAAGGGTTTCACTGTCTTAAGGACTTGGCTAGTCCAGAGGAGAGTGAGTTCTCTGCAGCATGAGATGAAGGGAAAGAGCTTGTAGGTTGAAATGGAACTTGAGTTGGGCCTGGAGTCTGAATCCAAAGCCACCACCCAGGCCAGTTGATTTCAACACCTGTCAAGGACCACTTGGTAAAGAGTAAATTAAAGAGAGATCGTAAAAGCAGGGAAAAAGCATCGCGCTGCTGTTTCATGTGAAACACCATTGTTGTAGACTCATCAGACTGACTGACTTCTGTGCGGAAAAATTAATTCATTTCAAGAACTACCGAGAGTTACTCATCTGTATTGGCCTTGCATGACCCCAAGTAGTGATGAGACAAGATGGCTTGACTCTCTTCTCTTTGGTTTGAAGTTGTGTTTATGTAGCCATCAAATTGTCATTCACAGAATCTGAAAGGAGCAGAGGTGTCTTTCCCTAAACTCTCCTACTTCTAGAGATTCTACTCACTGTTTCAACGGCTTAGTATTATGTCAAGAGCTGGATCCCACTTGGACGAAACATGAAATGTCTTCATTCTTTAGCTGTGAGAAAAGCCCAGGGCATGATAGGATTATGAGGAAAAACCAAAAAAAAAGCCCTGAGTTAGGAGTCAATGTTGAGAGTTGCTGACTATATGATACTGGGCAAATCACTCCATTTCTTAAAGCCTTGGTCTCCTCCTCTATAATGTAGAGGCTGATTAATCCTTGCCCTTCCCACGTCATAGGATGGTTTAAAAAGATCAAATTAAATAATGGATAAAAGCAGAACTTTCTATGAATCAAGAGGAGAAATATTTATAGAAAAGATGTTTGCTTTCCCTCACATGAATTATCAATTGCTCTCATCTGGTGTTTTCATTAATAAGGTATGTGTGTGTTTTTTAATTTAAATAAGATTAAGTCTCTGAAAAGAATAATAGCAGAAGCACATGAATTATGTAATTAAAAAATAAATACTCAACAATGGTCAAGATGAAGTGGTTATCTAGAAACAGAAAGATTCTTGTTAAATTCTTGGAAGGATGGCACTGATTAGCTCTATTGTTATAGGTGCATTTCTTTCCCCACTTTAGATAATATTCACTTATTTTTATATTCCTATTAGGACTTTATGTCTCTTTCACGTTTCAATGCATTTTTTAAAAAAACATTCTTCTATCACATTCATTCTACAGCGTAATCAGGAAGAAAATGGCAGAAAGTGAACGGCTTGCTCCAGAAAGAGTCCCTCAGAGAATCCCGCTCAAGCTGGAGGCGACTCACCAGATAACACAGGCTGGAAATCTGTGGATCACCGTTTACGCCTTCTCCCTCCCTATTTCCCTGTGACCACAGAAAGAGTTCGAAATGTCTAATATCTCAGGTTCCCTTGCCTCGTCCCCATTCCTAGTTTCCCAGCCTAATGCCAACCCTCATGTCCCTCTGCAGACCTTCCCGCGGTCTCCAACAGCAGGTCCAGTCTCCAGCTTACCCATCCCTGTGCCTTCTGCTTTCATCAGTCAGATATCCTTGTCACCCTATAGAAAGACGTCCTCTCCCAGCCAACATGGAGTAACAGGGACCACATTTATTTTCACCTGAAGCGGAGTGGGGGCACGGAGCGGGGAGAGAAAAATCTACAAAACAACAGTTTTAAGGACACTGACATGACACAAAAAAAAAAGGCATCCCTGAAATACGGGCAGCACATAAAGTGAACAGCAGTTTCCCTAAGCTCACTGCTCAGAACGTGGCATCCTGAGGCAGGCCCGGTGGTCTTGCTGAGTGGAAGCGATGGTGACGGGCGGCCAGGGAGATAAGGCTGCTGGAGTGTTCAGGGCACAGCAGCAGAAAGGAGAGCACTGCCCAGAAAGACAGATTCGAGAAGAACCTCCCTCCAGTCTTGAGCAGTGTGCTAAACACAGCGTCGACACGAGGAAACTACCCAAGGCTGGGGAAGGACAACCCAGAAGGCTCGGCAGGGACAGTCCTTGCTGCCTGACGGACATCACTTCTGTTCCCACCAGCCAGGGTGTCAAAATTAATTCACAGATGTCGGATAGAATACTGAGAACAGTTTTACCTCAGGAATGGGGGGTTAGCTCTAGACTAAATACTGCTCTGGACCCCCCTCACAAAGCTTACAAGCAAGGTGCAAAGACTCAGACTTTTTCCAAGTAACATTAACCAAGGCCCAGAGCAAAGTTCAACAATAGTTATTCAAATTCAAAAATACCCAACACCCAACAAGGCTAAACTCAGTGTCTGGCATCCAATAAAAAAATGACCCAGTATGTAAAGAAGCAGGGGAAAAAAGTAATAATAAAGACAAGAATCAATCCATCAAAACTGACCCGGAAATTATACACATTATAGAATCTACAGACAAGGAAATGAACAGTTATTATAAGTATATTCCTTACGCTCAAAAAGTTAAGTGGAGACATGGAAGGTATAAAAAATATAAAACCAGACTTCTAGAGATGAAAATTGCGATGTTGGGGTACCCTCTGACTTAAGGGACAAAGTTTCAGTTGTGCATGATGGTTGTCCTGGAGACCTACTGGGCAGCATAGCCTATAACTAATAACATCGCATGGTGTACTTGAAAAATTGCTGAGAGGGCAGATCTTATGTTCAGTGTCCTTATCACAAATAATAATTATTATTACAGTAATCATAACAAATAAATGAACCATGGTAGGACTAGACATGTGTATGGCACAGATTGTGGCGATGGTTTCATAGATACGCACCTATTGCAAACTCATCAAGTTGTATATGTTAAATGTGTACAGCGTTTAGTATGACAATCACACCTCTGTAAAGTGGTTTAATTTTTTTTTTAAAGATGACCTAAAAACTGCAATGTCCTTTTGTCCCTCCTGCAGGGTGTATAACCAGGAGCTGGTTCCTTAATTTCCGGTCAGAAATCACTCCCTGCAAAATGTGGATGACCATCTATCTACATGGCAGGGTCAGAGACGAATCAAAGGGAAGCGCAGAACTAGTCACATAGTAGGTGCTCAGTAAATGGAGAAGTGTTGCTATGGTTACCATGATGGCATGAACCAGGCCATCATGCCCAGAGGACAGGCAGGAAACTAACTCAGCCCAAGTTGGGGCATAGGCCTGAATCTGACACATGTGGGATTTCCCCAATCTCTTTTCTTGGAAACAAGGTGTCCGTGTCAAAAAGCCTCAAGTTCATGCATGTTACAGATGAAGCAGATGCATTTTGAATGGCAAGGCAGGAAGAGAACTGCAAGGAACTGGTTTTCTTTTAACTCTGACTAATTTTATAGCGACCACTTAGAGAGTTACTTATCCCGGTGGTGGTGTCGGTAGTGTTTCAGTGCTGGGACCTTAAAACACACATTCTCTAGGCCAATGGTTCCCAACTGGGGGCAACTAGGACCCCCAGGGGATATTTGGCAATGTCAAAAGACGTTTCTGGTTGTCACAATGGGGCAGGGGGTGTTACTGGCCAGGGTAGAGGCCAGGAACGTATTGCAATGCACGGGAAAACCCTACCACTGCCTCCAACAGAATATTACACAGCCCCAAGTGTCGTTAGTCTCCAGGCTGAGAAACCCTGAGCTAGTTTCGGGGTCAACAGAATTGCCCTGCATCCTGGCTCTGCGGCTTGCGAGCTTGACACCTTCCTGTCAGTGCCTCCATCTACAGTGTGTGGACAACTATACCTTCACTGCAGGTCTGTCTGCTAAAACAGTGATGGTCTATGGGAAGTACAGACGTCTGGGCCCAACACACACAGGCACTCAGTCAGTGGAGGCTGTCGTAACTGCTCATCGATTGCTACAGTATTTCACATTGTGAGTACTCATACTCCATTTTTTTATTTATATTGATGAGCGAAGCAAAGAGCTGGATCCTGGTAAGAAACAAACATGGTTTTGGATGGACCATGCCATCGTGCCCTGGGAGCCGGACATGATGGAGAAAAGACTGTCAAAGAAAATTGTGCTCACAGAGCAATGGATGTGGTGACAGTGATGAGCAGATGGGACTCTTTTGATGGGAAATGAAAAGAAAGATTGTGAACCACGGCACTGTTGGTATTTGGTGCCAGATAATTCTGCATTGCCATGGAGGCTGTTCTGGACATTGTGGAATGTTCAGCAGCATCCTGGCCTCTACCTACAGATGCCAGTGCCATCCCCACACTCTCAGAGTGACATGTCTCCAGGCATTGCCAGATGTCCCTGGGGAATAGTTGAGAACAACTGACTTGGATCCATGATGGCAAACACAGAGTAGCATGCCAGCAGCCCCCCAACTCTGTCCCTTCACGCTCCACCTTCAATCCATTCCTAAAGCAGATGTCACTTGTCAATCATGGCCCCCTTGCCACTGAGCATACACCCAGAAATATTCTTCACCCGACACACCAGCCAGCCACGAATCTGTACTTTGAAATGCCCTACCCAACCTACTTCAGACTCTCCTTAACTTGCTTCTCTGCAGTATTTTAAATATCATCCAGTTCTTAATAAAGTCTCCTGATTTTTTTCCAAATTCATGATTGTCTCAGACATCCATGCCTGTCATTCCATTGGTTCACCTTCAACAGCCTTCCCATATGCTGGAGATCGTTAAGCTGCTTTCTCAGAGGTTCCTGAATTTCCATCCTGTTTATTAAAATGCAGGTTTCTCCAAGAGGGGAGTGTTAGTCATTATTTTTCAATATTAATGTTATTGTTTTTCGGAGGCTTGTGTTGTTCCGTAATTCAAGGACCCCTTGTCGAATCCCATATGTAGCATGTTTATTAGATGCAATATTTTATCTCTTGGACTCATTGCCTGACACTATCATTTCCTTCTTATTTCAATAAAAATGATCTCCTTCCCTGCGGTTCTGACAGGAGCTAATGGTTTTCTTTATCACAAGAGAAAGTAAGAGTGGGGCATGGCTAAAAGACAAAATGAACTGTATATATTTGGGCCTTAATTCAATTTGTAACATAAACTCTAATCTTAATAAAGTAACTTGATAACATTAGATAAAACAAACAAACGAAAAAAGCCACTGTGAAAGTCTAGGGCTCTCCAATTTTTCTGGATTTGCAGATTGTCAGTTTGAAAAACAATATCCAAACATAAACTCGTGGAAACAGAAGTCACCTGCCACAAATGCTCAAATGGATGCCTTGATTTCTTTCCTTCTTTCTGTCTTGTTTCTTTTTGGTGTACACATTGACGGGTGGGGCATTGTACTGATGTAGTTTAATCAAGTACTAATAGAATCCAGTACAAGTGTCACCAATGGAAGGACAATATTAGTTGTTGGATGAGAACTCTTTTCTGCAGGTAAATTCCAGGTGGATTCTGCCCAGCTTTGTAGATTTATTAGGAAAGAGAAAATACCATATCCGGTGCACAATTAGATTGTGAACATTTCAGCAAGGAGCTAGGAGTCTTACAGCAAATGCAAATAATTGTGACAGGCATTTACAAAGCATCACATGCATATTATTAGAGATAAAGATGTGGGGCAAGTGTTGAAACGCTTGCACGTAACGCGACTTGGATGGGTCCTGATCGGAAAGGAGATTGGACAACAGTGGATCACCCCTGGTGTAGCGATCCCCCGGCATCTGTGCGTGCGACCAATGTGTTCACATGGTTCGGGTCACGGACTCTGAAAACAGACTGACTTGGTCCAGGATCTTGGGTCTGCCACACCCCAGCTTTGTATCCCGGGCAGACATGCCTTGACCAGGGCAGGTGTCTGATCCTACAGAATGGGGACATGAGGATGTAGCCCCGCAGCTCACTGTCAGGATTAACTGACATTTCTTGACACACCTGAATTGTTTAGCTTGTGCCTGGTACAGAGTAAGAACCAATACATGACGACTCTGTTCTTACTCTGTTATCTTGTTGCTATCTTTGGTCAACATTGTTGCATTCAGCCCTGGAGGTTCTGACATGGAGTGGACTAGAAGCCTCCATTCAAGTGACAAATTCACCAGCACTTACAAGGTCCCTACCGGGCAGCGCCTCGTGGAAGGTGATGTAGGGAATTCTGAGATGAGTTTGACACGAGCCCTGACTCCCCCGGACTCACGGGCATTGGAGGGAGGGGGCGTTCTCCAACACCAGCCGTCACTTACGGATAGCATATCTCTGCATTGACGCCTGGCGAGCTGCTGCAGTCCTGTGTGCTGTGGTTTAGCTAGAAGTATTACTTCATAGAGTGGGAGCCCCTCTAGGCCAAGGCAGAGGCCATTTCCCAATCACATCTACATCCCCAGTGTCCGGCCCAGGGCCAGGCTCATTCACTCACGTGCTCCTTCAACACAGTGTTTGTGGAGGACCGACCACATAGCAGGTCTGGTGAAGAAGCAGCGATGAACAAAGTATATTTATGATCCCTGATCCCATAGACCCTGCATGCTACTCAGGGCTCTACTCAGATAACCATCAGACCCGCACCTTGCATCTAGTAAGATACCTACCACGAAACCTTGACACTTACCTCATGCTCAAGAAGTACTTGCTGAATGAATAAATGAGAGTACAGATACATGTATATAAAGTCAATCTGGGTAGACAGTAACATGCAAAAAACCCATGGGATGCTAAGAGAGTGTGTAAGAGGACGTGGATTGATGTCAGGTGATGGAAGCTTCCAGATGTCAGGGCGATGTGCGTGTGGGAGTTTTCTATTGAGTTGGTGCACAAGACTCCCTGTGAAAACTTTCCTTCAGCTGGGCGGTGGTTTTTTCAGCCTTTTAGCTCATAATTTCCCTTTCTTGAATTATAGACTCTGTGTTTTGCTTGTCCTCTGAGCATGAAGGCAGAAATGTGAAGCCCTGCCCTTTAAGAAGGCAGGGGGTAAGAGTCTAGAAATTACCCTTCGTTGGGGAGCCACGCTGTTGGCCCAGAGGGAGCTCTTGAGAGACCTGCCCAGTGGGAATTCTGCAGGTGAGGTCACACTTGGAAGTATTAACACATTCCATGCCTCTGCTCATTTATCCACAAGCAATATTTGTGTTGTCCCAAGTGCCAAGCTCTGCTAAATCCTGAGCTATATGGTAAGGAAATCAGTCTCCCTTGTTCCCCTCAGCCAGTTTGGTTCTGCAGCCTGCGTACCTTCGCTTTGCAGACACTGCTAAGTGGGGCAGAAGGACACAGCCTCTGCTGGTATGAGGGTCCCGTCCTATGATGGAGACGGAGGTATTAGCATCTGAGTTTGGTACATCAAGATAACTGCAATTTTGCCACAATCCCTGGTTTGTCTCTCGCCAGAAGTGGCCAAGTTGACGAGTGAGATACACAACCTGATGACTTCTTTACCATCATTATAACAAAAGGCATCAGGGAGAAATGAGGGTGATTTAGACACAATGTCAAGCGAGAGTTGGGTGCCAGGTCCACAGAGCTGGTGGGCTGGGCCCCATGTGAAGTCCCTGCAGGGAAGCCACCTGCGTCACCCCTCCCGGCACAGCCTGACCATTAGCAGGAGTCTCTGTGATTCAGGTGGGACTCATGTTAGCAGGCACCTGCTGAGTTCTAGTAAGGCTGTCCAAACCCGGTTCCAGGCACTGAGGACACACAAAAGAGATACATTCAAACCTAAGCTCAAGAGGCTCCCACGCCGGTCTATCCACTAAACCACACGCAAACTTGCTCCCTGACGCTTTTGACCTCCCGTTTTTATTTTATTATCAGTAGTGCCTCATCACAAGTTCCCAGGGACCAGCATAGCAATGATTATCTCAAATAGCCATCATTTATCAGGACCTATGATGTGTTTGTGTCTCCATCTTGCTCTACATCGTCCAGGTTGCGTGAACCTGGGCAGAGCACTGCCCCCTCCCAGCCTTCATTTATTGATCTGCATAATTGAGAGATAACAGTTTCTATCATGTAGAATTGTGAAGACATGTGAGATAATATAAATGAAATTCTTAGCACGATGCCGGGTGCAGGGTAGCCACAAGTCCCTATGGCGGAAGATAAGGACCCTGTTAATGACTTATCTTTTTACATGGAAAAGAAAAACTATCAGAAACTGCATTAAAAGCATCACACCATCAACGGAGAATATTCTAAAAAAATCCCCAAAGGGCATGGGGAACATTTAAATAGGGAAAAGAGGAGAGCGAAGGAGAGCTTGCTATTAGAACACGTAGGACCTTAGTGGCTGCTGTGCATTTGAAAACTTCAATTCCCTTTGTGTTGGTGGGGGTCTGGACATCAGAATTTCTTTTTTAAAAAAGCTCTACAGGCAGCACGAAAACATTGGGTCTGCTTTTCAAGAAACAATTGTTGAAAAGCTTGTACTGTTTATCTGTGTGTCCCATTTACCTGCATCATCTATTCTAGAATAAAACAAAAGAGAAAAAATATATAAGGGAGAGTTGTGTGGTAGAACATGCATGAAAGAAAGAAAGAGAGAGAGCAGGGGAGAAAGAGAGAGGGAGGAAGGAAGGGAGGAAGGAAGGAAGGAAGGAAAAAAGGAAAAAGTGTTTGAAAAACCGTGAGACAAATAATTTCCTTCTTTAAAACTCAGATGCATGTAAATTGCTATTTCATAACATTCCATCCCTAGTGACCTTGGGATTCTTTAGTCTTTGTCAAGCATTTCATAATAAGTTTCACTGTATATTTATAAGACCATAAAATACGCAGTCTATGCAACAGGTTTTCTATGTATTTTTATATAATTTTTCCAGCCATTTTAGTTTCCCTAAAATTTAGTATGAAGGGGAAAAAATATTGATCCCTCGATTATTTTTCCATTTTCTTGTGGCCTAACCATATAAATACAACCAGCTGAAACATCCTCGGAAATTATCAGCCCAGGACCCTGATCACATTTCTAGGTGCATGTGGGTCTCAGTTTTATTTATTTATGGACGCTTCAGATTATACTGAAAGATGAATTGAATACTCAGTGTCCAATTTTTCTCTATTTGCAAATTTATGTTCAATGCGACGTATAAACTGATTTATGTTCAAAACAATGTATAAACTGAAGACCTCATTTCCCCCCAAGTGTTCGTGTGTAAATTTATTAAAGTAACTCCCTTCCCCCACCCCAATGATATTATTTATTACATAAAAAGGGAGCTCTCTTCTGCATATTTCGTCTTTGTTGACTTGGTGCTTCATCATTTACCAAATGTCTGTGACTTGACCTAGGACAGAAATGATGTGAAATTCATCTTTCCTTCTTCTTTTTCTTGCTCAGCCCAATAAAAATAAGCACAAATAGAGACAGGGCAAAAAGAGGCATCGACATGCAAGCGGGTGAGAGGAGAGGGAGAAGAAGAAACAAATAGGAGATGGGAGAGGAGAGACCAAGGAGGACAGGGAGCACGCCAGCCTGCTCCAGGAAGGAAGCTGCGCAGCGGTGGTGATGGATAACTGAAGTGAAGGTGTCAGGATGGCATTATGTAAATCACCAAGACAGCCAAGCCATGCACTGATGATTACAGAGGGTGTGAGCAAAGTTGTGCTCCCCAGACGCTCATGTGCCTTGTTATTTTTTTTCCCTCCAACTACCCTTGGGGTGGATTCTTCCTGACCCTGGTCCTTGGGAAAAAAAAAAAAAAATCCTCCAAGAAATAACTTCCCCTTCACCAACACACATAGCTCATCTCCCACAGCCAGAAAGAAAGAAAAAGACAATACACAGAGAGAAGGATGTGACATGTCTCTCCACGGATCCTCCCCTCCCTTGATATCTTCAGCTGCCTTTTGTTTAGATCAGTGAAGAATTTGGCTTTATCAAGCACCTTGATTGTGCTTTAGTTTCAAGGACAGCACCTAAAGGAGAGAAACTGACTGCAAAGAGAGGGGCTTTGAACTCATAACATGATGAGAGGTATCATTATATACATTATATGTATTATACATGTATACATACACATATAGCCCATGGGACTGTATGTTTTTAAATATGTTAATATTATGCCATCTGCACTTTCATTCGGGCAGGAGAGCTAGATTCCATCTATGGGGCTTTGTTCATTGTAGGTAAGAGTTTACAAGCTAAAAACTGGAGGTATGTCCACACAACTTTGCAATTTGTAGTCTCTCTCCCCATTAAAAACATATGAATGTAATGAACAAGAATATCCCAACGAATGTTCAATATTACTTGGTTTTCACTCATTCTTCTATTCAATAGCTGGTATATAAAATATTTATTGATCAGTCGTTGTGTACCAAGCCCTGTACAAAGTTTGGGGACCACAGAGATTAACCCCAGCTAGTCCTGGACCCCGAGGAATCACCGGCCTAGTGGGGAAGACAAACACGGAAAGAGAGAATCACAGAACAGCATAATGCTGTCTTCAGAAGAGGAGCTATGATTACTGGACAATCGTCGGCCCTCCCGTCAAGGACCCATTTATCTGTCTTTCCCCTTCTTCTAGCTTGTCAATCCTTGGAGTCCCTCAATCATGCCTGATCTCCCCAGAGGCCTGGCGTGGTCATAAACTGGCTGCTTTCAGGAATGTCCACTGGTGTTGTGATTATTTTTCAAAGTGATACTAGATCCTGGGAATTGATGGACTGAAGCGTTAAGTGTCAGACTCCTTCAGTGATTCCTCCTTTTCCTCACCCCACCTTCATTGAACAACTGCTGCTGCCAGGCTCTGTGCTGTGACGTGGGGCCACCACAGGGGACGAGGCAGGCACAGTCCCAGCCAACAGGAAGTGTACTGCCCAGTGGGGACAGGAGACATTTCCGCAATAATCACAGAAATGCACAAGTGTGAACTGTGATGACAGCTGGGAGGAAACGTAGGATTTGCACGGGAAGTCTCCTGAGACCTTATCTACTCTGACTATGAAGGAAGCTTTAAAGAAATAACAGTCCAGCTGAGGTTTCGGCTTCAATAGGGGTTTGCACGGAGGAGAGCAGATGAGTCAAGTGTCTGGGGCAGAGGGAACACCATGGTCTTAGGCCAAGGTGAGCAGGGACATACGAAACTCAAGGAACAAAAGCTGCCAATTAATTGGAGCAGAGATAGGGAGAGAGGAGCAACCTGAGGCTGGAGAGGTGGGAGGCGGCCAGGTCACACAAGACCTCAAGTCTCATGAGGGGAAGTGACTGGGAGATCTGAAGTGAGCAGATATGTGAGGATCACAGATTGCAGGGCGAGCTGCCCAGGTGGGAAAGCTCAACAGAGAAGATGAGCGAGGTGACCGCTGGTTCCGTGGAGACCAGGGGAGCCTGGGCTGCCACAACATTGGCAAAATGGAGAGAGGTAGATGAATTCAGAACATTTGTTAGTCTGTGAAATTGACAGAAGTAGGAAAGTGATTGAATTGGGGAAGACCAGCTGGGGAGAAAGAGATTCAAGAGTGATTCCTAGATTTCTTATATGTCCCGTTGGATAAATGATTGACAGCACAGCATAAAAGTGCCTATTTAAACCAACTTATTATATTTCAGCTAGATCTTCAAATTGTCCCTTTGTACCTACAAACAGTTGCATTGTAGGCACATTGTTAGCTTCGTAGGGAGTCCCTGGTTTATTTGCAATGTGCAAAGATGAGCTGATGCCTCTCGTCTCTACTTGCTTTAATCAGCCCGGCCTCCAAGACTGTCCAGTGAGCTGCAGAGGTCAACATGTGTCATTTCTTGAGGCACAAGTATCTCTCTTAGGACAGCAGTCCAACGCATGAGCTGACTGGGGATGTGGATTCTGTTTTGCACTTGGGCTGGAAGACCCCACCGATATCATCAAAACAGCCAGCCAGCTGCAAAACAGGTTGAGAGTTGAGGTTCCAGAATTTCTTTGCAATTATGTGAATCTTCATCAGCAGTAGTGCCTGTCACAAAGGCCGGATGTTGACACCCCTCCTACAGGTGGAGAGCTCAGCCCGATGATCAGTGTTTTCTGGGTGCCCACCTGCTAATCCTTAGCCCTTTCTGATGGGGGGAGGAACCCCTATGACAACATAACCCCACCTGTACAGCAGACTCAATTTGTCTTGGAAATGAAGATCTGCTCTCAAGTGTCAGGAAGGCCACTTACAGCTCGCAGGTGATACGACGTCGTTGCCTCTTTCTGTTATTATTTCCCTTATGACTGGGCTCAAACTCATGTTTACGAAACCCTAGAAATCCAGCTCTTTCCTCACTTTCCTGATGGGACAATGTCCCTGCTATCTCACCCAGCATGCCCTGACCACTGTGTGCCCCCCTCTGGGTGGTACCAGCTTCCCTTTTCACAAAGAACAATATATTATGTGAAATGCTGCAGTAAAGTCTGAATTAATCAAATTCCACCTACCCTATCATGGGATGAACTGTGTCCCCACTTATTCCAGAAACGTTGAGTGTATGAGCTTTGTAAGCCTGTTTCTGTTTACTTCCAGGTGTCCCTCAAAGCGTCATGAGCCTGCGTGCAGCATTCTGTGCAAGGACTGGGGCTACACTGTGTTCCAGGAAGTGCTTCTCTTTGTAATTGGTGTTTGTTCTGTTTTGTGTGAGGACGTCAGCTCTAGACCCTCACCTGTTTCCAAGTTCCAATCTTCTCTAAGTGCTGCGGTCCTGAGACAGACATGGGGGACGTCACCACTGCAGACCACGTGACTCTTCATTTTCCTTTTCACATCACTGGCAAAAGATCCCAAAACAAAAAGACAACTGTTACTATGACTCCTATGCCCCCATTCTCAAACTTACACACTTAATATTTTGTCTTCTCTGAGTAATAACCCCCCAGGGGCAGGGGCCAGAGATCATATCTTATTTTTCTTTGAATCCCCAGGACCTAGTCTACTGTCTGGCACGGAGAACACACTCAAGAAATGCTTTTGATTTGGATGACAACATAATACTGACAAACTACCGATACTAGATAACTTCTTAAACAAAATGCATTTGGAAATGCTAAACTATTACCATTGTCACCTATTCTGTATGTGCCACACACTGAACGCTGTGGGTGCATTTTATTGTCTAATCCTCGCAGCCACCTTTCCAAGCAGGGTCTGTGAGCAGCCCCATTTTCCAGCTGAGGACTTTAAGGTCAGAGATGTTAGATTAGCTGCCCAAGTGCACACAGCCGGTTAAGCGACACAGCCGGGATTCAAGGGCCAATGTCCTTGCCTCCATGTCTGAGAGCTTAATTACACTTCCATGCCTGACCGCCATCTTTTTTTCTTGTCTCTTATTAGTGTGACTCATTCATTAGAATCCAGTAACAATTCAAATTAATTACTGTAGTTATAGCCATATGCATAGCATTAAAAATATAAAACATTCTCAAACGTGAAAAACTTTAGGGAAAATAAAAATGGAGTGTGCTTTTGAAAAACTCTATGGTGAAACCCATCGACACAAAAAAGCAATCAAAGTAATGTATTCAGGAAAGGGGAAACTTAAATAAAAAACCTGGAAGTGAGCACTAAACCCATTTAAGTGACGAAGTCCAACCAAGCGTTTGGAGGACACATGATGGCAGAGCAAAATGCATGACACCTACCCCTCGACAAAATGCAGATTGCAATGTGTGACGTAAGAAAGACTTATGGAAGGAGGAGAGTTGAGAAAGCTTACAATGGTTAGTTTTGTCCTCTGTGGAGAAGAGTTAATCCCTATTGCCTAAAATTGATAAGAGGTTAAATAGAAAACAATGGCTACAATATTTTAATATTTGGGGAGATCCATTCAAAAGAAATCTTTTAAAGACAAATAAAAGTTAAGTTCACAAAGATTTTCATGAAAGTATGATTTGTTATAAAAACAAACGGAGTAAGGACAGTCTAAGAGCAAAGAATCACTCAATTCTGGTAGAATGAAATGATAGTTAAGAAAACTGGGCTACAACAAGGGAAATGAGTGAAGCAGAATGCCAATCATTTGTCCACCATCATTAACGTACATCAAAGTTGTATGCACAGAAAGAAAAAGTTAAAGAACACCCCTTTCCCCCTCCCACCCTCACATTCCAGTACCTGGGGTGACCTTGCACTTCATTTAAACATTCTGAGCTGAGTTTGATGGCACAGGCAGCCACAACATAGAGCATATTTTCAGCACACGTTTTTGAATGAATAAATAAATAAGTGGCTTGCTTGCACTTTTCTTTCTTTCTTTCCTTTAAATCATTAGGCCCTTTCTATATTACCTGGTAAACCTGGAACCCAGTGGCTTTCTGATGTCCCTATAAACATTTTCTGAGCCTCCTCCGTGTTTCAGTGAATGAATGCTTTGCTTTCCAAGACTGTGTCATGTCTTCTCCAGCTGGAAAACAGATCCTTTTCAAGGAAATCATTTTATGATCTTAAAGGCCTCCATCCAAATGCTGTACGGCAATATTACACTGTAACATCATAGGGGTCATAGAGAAAGTCCATAAAGATTGCTATTTTAATTTAGCTTTGCTTTAATAGTATACAGCTCCTGATCCTTGCGGGACCATAAATAGAGAATCAAGGACATGAAAGAGACAAGTTCTGTTACTTAATCTAGTCCCTTCAGTTTTTCAGATGAGAAAATAGACTGAAGATGGTAAGTGATTTATCTAAAGCAACATACGGTGTTGGTGAGTCATTTAACTCTCCGCTTTTTAAAGGGCCAAAGTCTTTTTGCAATGTTTGTTTGAAAAAATTTCTCAATGAGGTGCACTTAGCAGTCAGATACCAGAGGAACAGAAGTAGGTACCCGACATAAGCACAGATAACGCCACATGCACAACCACAAACTGGGGGCTGAGCTACTGTGTGGTGGGGGAGAAAGACGAGGAAAAGTCAGAATCAGTGATGGCAAAAGCCAGGATCCCCGCCAACAAGAGACTTCCCAAACCCAAGTGGATCTCAGCTATGCCTCGTGTGCTTAGTGCCTACTCCGAACCGCCTGCATTATTGTTGGGAAAGGTGACGTGAGTCAGCAGGGTCAGTCCCAGGAAGGACCTCATGATCCAGTAACCCGGCCTGTCTAGGTTGTGCTAAGGGAAATGGGAGACAAACCTAGAGGCTCTGATGACCAGAACCAGTGGCTGGGGGGCCTGCCAGGCTCTCGGGAGGCCATGATTGGGAGAAAAGCAAGACAAGAGACAATAGTCTCAAGTAACAGTGTCGACTGCTAAGGAGCCATTGTGTCAACCTGGCTACCCGAACTGGTACCAAGATCAAGTTTGAGGCCACAGCACCAGGTCCTTGGGGCCCAGCATCCAGCCAGAATTCTGAATGCCCGAATATGACAACTTTTCCCTATAACCATTTTCGATTTTTAAAATGTTTATAATACATGCTGCCTTTTAATCTTGAAATGTCCTAGGTGGACGTTTATATGTATATGTCGGTATGTGCACAATAAAATAAAAAAATAACATAAGTAAGGAGAAATATATGAGAAATACGTCTATTTGTTAAGGCCAAAACATTTGCTATGGCTGTGCAGTACAGAAAATATTAACCTTACTTCTGGCTTTTATTTTAATAAGAATTTCTTGGACTAAATAATGGGAACCAAGTACAGTAATATCCTTTCCAACAATGCTATGGGCAGCCCCCTGGGACGATAAGGGGGGACTTGGTAAGTGACACTTGTACAGGTTTAAATTTGAAATTGCATTTAATTTGTATGTCCCATTACTTAGTTGAAAACATGTACCTCCAAGGCAAATGCAGACGGAAATGGGCATCAAGCTAAAAATATTTGAGAGGCAATAATTTGCCTTAATGCATCCACACCTAGATGGGGAAAGTAATGAGGCATCTCAGGGGAGGTATTTCTTTGGCTTAATTTGTTTTCACGCTGTTACCAAGTTGTCAACCTAAGGACTGTAATGAAATACTGCTCGTAAACTTTCCTTTTGTTTCAACTCCTCCTAAGCACATTGCATTCCCACACCCTTCCCTCCATTTATTGATTCAGCATTCAGTGCTTATGACGTGCCAGGCATTGTTCTAGAAACCAAGGGCCATAGCAGCAAACAAAACAGGCCCGGGGATGGGTGGCCAAGCTGGGCCAAGATCTCATCCAATTTCTTTCCCTGTGACCCAGGTGCGTTGGAATAAGACTGGGTCCCAGAGGCTGCGGCTGGTGGTTGTTATCCAGAGGTATTTAGGAATTGGGGAAAGACTGGGAAAGTCGAGGATTAGCCAAAGGAACCCTTAGCAAGTGGCAAGGTTCAAGCCAGGAAGGTGATGGCTACCGTCGAGTATGAGGGAAGGAAGAGTATGGAAGGAAGTGGAGACTGAAGACAAAGTGAGAGCTATGCACGTGGCTCTGTGCCTCCCACGGGGCTGGGCCACCATCTACATGGAGCGGGGGAGGTCAGCTGAATTCAGTGCGCAGACAGGCTTGGGAAATGTCTGTGTGTATCAAACATTTAGCTGAGCACTGTAAAAATAGGTCTCTAAGGCCGAACAAAAACGAAAACCCAGCCTAAATGTCCACAAGTTTATCCGTATATAACGACCGGGACAGCCACAGCAGCGCACCCTGGGTCAACATGGACCTGTGCACCTGGATTATATTCTACAGAAGAGCTCAGCTGGGAAATCCTGCTATTCCCAGAACCAACCCCAAAGTTCCCGACTACTTGACTCGTGTTCCCTTTTCTTCATCTCTACAAGAGCCACCGTCCTTTTTCAATACTCAACACAGGGACTGAGGCTTTGGAGATGTGTCCTGTATACCATAGTGGGAGGTGCGGGGCGTGGGCACAGGATGACCCTCAGGAGGGGAAATAAGGAGGGGGCCTGAATAAAGTGATGTAAACACCCGAAATATGGGTGTCCTTCCTTGGGATCCCGCTGGTTCCTGCATGTCCCCATCCTCTGGACTCCTTTTACTCAAGCTAGCCAGCTGTGGTTTCTGCAGCTGGGAACACGCGACCCTCACTCAGAGGAGACCCAGTGTAGATGGACCACTGACAGAGCAACCTCTTCCACATAGCCCACCTCGCATGGAGGACACTTCAGCATTCATTTTCTCACTGGTCCAGGATATAGATGCCACCCTATATGTATCATAAGAGAAGGAGGCAAAACTGACTCCCCACGTGCCCCTCAAGGGTCAGACAGAGATTGGCATGGAGTGGCCACTATAAGTGAGAAGGAATAAACAAATGCTTGCTGCCAGTTCAATGAACAGATATTCCTGAGTGGAATCAGACTACTTCTAGGCTCTACACAGACGCAATGGGAAGAGAAGAGGGTTCCTGAGTGGCAGGAGAACATCAAAGAATAAGAGGATGGACTTTCGTGAGGAAGACTCAGCTCGTACGCCAGTGTCTTCTGTCCAGCAGCTGTGTGATGCAGGCCATCCCGTTTAACTTTGTGAGGCTCTTTCTTCCTTCGCAAGATGAGAATGACATTGTCCAATGTGTAGTGTTTTGGTGAAACATAAATGAGATAAGTCATGTCCAGCACTTAGCACAGTGCCCAACCTACAGTAAGCAGACAGTAAATCATTGCCATTATCAAAAGTAGTGGTAGTAGATAATATTCAAACATATACTCCAGATAATGCTACTTACTATAGCAGATGAATCCCCCAGATTTCAGTGGCTTAGCGTATGATGTATTATTCCTTTCTCACATAATGTCCAGCCAGCAGTGGAGCCAAAATGAGGATAGAATCTGCTCCATGCACTCATCCAGGGACCCCCGGTGACAAAGGCTGTGGTGTGTTTAACACATGGCTTCTGGATTGCTCTGGAGCAAAAGTGGCACATAGAAGGTTTTCAAGGGTCAGTCATGGAAGTGACACTCTTCCTTCAGCTCACATCCCATTGTCCAAAATTCAGTTACATGGCCGCACTTAACTATAAGGGAGGCTGGAGAATGTTTGAAAAGAAGGAAAAAAGGGGGTTTGATGAACAGCCAGAAAGTCTCAGTCATCTAGAACCAGCTCACGTTCTATAAAAATCAGGACTTGAACACAAACATCCAAATTATAAAGTGTGAGCGCTCTTGTGGATGGTTCCCTGTGCCCTCACTGCTTGGGCAGAGAACGAAGGCGCCACAGGAATGAACGTTGTCGAGGCCGAGATATGGCTTCCACCTGGGAGGGAACAGGTGAGCCAGGTGATTTCAAGAGACCCTTACACCACCTGAGCTGTATTTGGTTCTCCCAAATAGGAGGGTTTTAGTGACATTGTCAAGAAATTGTAGTAGAAACGTTTACTAGAAGTAATTGCTAGTCTTGAAATCTTAAGCACATTTCTTAATCTAAGATCCATATTTGCCTTATTTGCACAATTGAATTTCTGTGGGGGAAAAGGATTGTAATGCATCTCGAATAAGGCCTGGTGGATAATAAGCATTCAAAAAATGGAATCATTATTCTTGTGGTTTTATTTATACACCAGGAGAATGGAAAGAAGGGTTTTCCTCTCCCATTTTCCCTCCTGGTAGAACCAGGGACTCAAGCATGGTGGAACTTGGACTTGCTGGGTGAGGACTGTTCTTGGCTCTGCCCACAGTGAGGCAGAGAATCGAGCTACTTCTGCTCCCAACCCTTGTCTGTAGTCATGAAAATTGAAACTACCTCCTGTGTTCAAATGAACGTTATTGATTCCAACTCAGGAAACATACACCATGCTTCTCACTCGACAGGTTTTTTTCACACAGGTTGCCTGTAGCTGCCTTTCATGGACCGTTCAGATCCCAGTTGTTGCTGGTTGTGCTGGATCATTTTGGATCAGAACTCAAAAATCTATTTCCGTTCCCCAAAATGAACCCATCTGCACCAAAGGCATTAATGAGAACTGGAGATTCTGCTAAAACATTCATACCCAACAATACACTTACAAAAAAACACAAAAACACAACAACACATCAAACATGTCCCTTTGCCAAAATGCCTTCTTCTTTGCTACATCATCAAAAAGATTATTTTTTTCTACCTTTCCCTCCTTACTTAGCTTTGATGGTTCCTGTCTCCTTGTATGCTCTCCTTGGGGACCCCAATTGGCCCAGCTTCCATTGCGAAGGGAACTATAGCCTTTCCTCTGTCTCCATCTTAATACTGCTATAACCACACTTCCCAGGAGTCTTTGGGAAACACAAGGCTCAACAGTTTCCATAAGCTACCCTCTTTAGAAGACATTGGTGTTGTTAATAACACCGTCCCACATTGCATGCATGGAGGGGAGCCACAATTTAGAGAGATTCAGTATGTGAACCAAAGTCACAATTATCTAAAATGTGAATCTCAAATTAAATGCTTTTTCATTTATTATTATTATTATTATTATTCAACTAAATCATGTGGCCCTTGCTTTGGAGAGCAGACATAAGGAGTCTATGTGTTCTGTCTAGTTTAATGCTGTAGGCTCAGGTGGGTAGGATGCCCCGTGCCCTCCTCAGTGTCATCAGTAGAGAGAGAGTCTTGGTTTCCTCAGCCCAACCATTTTTATGACTTTCAACTTTCAAGTATTGCTGAATTTGTTCACTGGCAGATGTTTTTGAAGACCAATCAATCAAAAAGAACACGTCTTTTAATGAGAGCACTTAAAAACATTTAAAATGCACACCTTCGGGTTCTAAAAGCCCACAGTATACATTTTTAGCTCCAAGTGTTCCAGTCAGATGGTTTTTTTTTACTCCCCAAAGAAGTTTACCTACATGGGAAAACTTCATCAATTTTGTTCTCTGAGAAAGAAAGCAAGTGAACGACTTGATTGAGATACAAGGAAATATGTACTGAAATGAAAGGATGTATATATTTATGTCTTCATTTTACTTAAACTGATAAATGGTGGGATATAATAGATACTGAGAAACCAAAATTAAATCACTGTAAATGCTTATGTACAGAAGTTTATTGATGTGTGAAAACCCAAAGTTTCATTGAGAATTTCCTAGCAATGTAGTTGCATTTATCTGAATATTATGGAAGGAATTCTCAAAAAGTGAGATTCAAGATCTCCAAATTTCCATCTCATTTTTGCTTCATTGAAACCCATAAATGGTGAATTTAATTCTTGGGATAGTTCATACATTGAATACAGTGGGGAACAGATAAAAATTTGGAGGAGGGTTTGAAAAATGTTTGTACAACTAAAACCAGTGATTCTAACATGTAATCTGCAGATCCCATGGGTCCTTGAGACTCTTTCAGCAGACCTGTGATGTCAAGACATTTTTTGTTATAATACCAAGATGTGCTTTGCTTTTTTTCACTCTACTGACATTTGCACAGAAGATGCAAAGGAATGGTAGGTAAAACTACTGGCATCTTAGCACCAGTCAAATCAGTGACACTGGACAGTATTGGTAGCCATCACCTTCACTTCCTCATTTATTTAAGAATTTCCTTCATGAAACTGTAAAAATTATTAGCTGTTGTGTCTTGACCTGGGACTATACGTCTGTATTAGTTTTCTACCACCGCTACACAAATTACCACAGTGGCTTAAAACAACACATATTTATTCGTCTCATAATTCCGCAGGTCAGAAATCTGACATAGGTTTCACCATGTGATTTTAATCAAGGATGTAAGCAGAGGTGTGTCCCAGCCTCGCAACTCTAGTGAGGGGTCCATTTCCTGCCTTTTCCACTTTTAGAGGCGTTTTGCATTCGTTGGCTCAGAGCCTCCTTCTTCCACGTTCAAAGTCAGCCACATGCATCTCTCTCTGTCTTTCCTTCATAGTCACATCTCCCTCCCTGAATAGAGCCAGAAAAAGTTCTCCACTTATAAGACTAATGTGTAAAGTCATATAAGAGTCTATCATTAATTAGATTTAAACTTAAAGATGTACCAATAGATTTTAATGTAACAAGACATGAAAAGCTCATTGATATGGTTTCAAATTCCAAATTACAACTAACCTGTTTAATAAAGGTTAGTTGTCGAGTTTTGGTGCAGTATCAAAGAAGAATATCTCAAATTATCTGAAAATCTATAAAATACTTCTGCCATTTCCAATGACACAAATATGTGAGGCTGGAATTTCTTCATATATTTCACTCACAACAACCTGTCACAGCATTTTGAATGCAGAAGCAGACGTGAACGTCCAACTGTCCTTTATTAAGGACAAACATTAAGGAGATTTACAAAAAATGTAAAATAATGTTACTCTTCTCAATGATTTTTTGAGGAGAAAACCTCATTATATTTCATTAAAAACATGTCATGTCCATTATCAAGCAATGGGTTTGTTATTATTTCTAAATAAAGTAATAAATTGATATCCTATACATTTGTTTTCATTTTTAATACGATAAATACTGATAGATACAACCCATATAAGCAAACTCTTTGGGTCCTCGACAATTTTTAACAGTGTAAAGGCCCCAACATTTGAAAAACACTATATTAAATAATATTAGGGATAAAACAGTTAAACAGAAACATCCATTGTAAGAGTTGCTTCAGCTAAGAGGATGACGCAGGATATTACAGGGGAGATGGACTCCATGTTTCGGCTCACTGGGAAATCTATTGACATGTAGAATCCAAATCAGGGATGAAAACCACAGATCATGGAGAGTGATAACGTGTTGCTTCCGATGGTCAATGTAGTGGCTAAACTCTGATCTGGCCAGCAATGCTCCAGGATTTTATTCATGTCATGTGCCAAACCAGAACCACATCACAAGGAAACTCACTTGGGTGAGTGGTGTTTCTGCAATAAATGAACCCTCCTCTTGGTCTTTTCAGCCCTGGGAGATGGAGGTAAGAAGCCTAGAGATGTGTCTGCCTAGTGTCTGGGTTGCTAATTTGCATTGAATGGGAAAGCCCCTAGCTCAGAGTTGGCACATCAATCTTAAGGGTTTGGTGGCACTGGAACCCCCACTGGGGTAGTAAACAGGGCCATGCACCAGATCCTGCCTCAGTGGGTGACCGAAGGGCCCGTGAACAATCCTGAGTGGATCTGCAAGCGGTGTTCCTCCTGCACGTTTTCTGGGAAGAGTATCCATACATGTTTTCAAAGAGGTCCTCCAAAGGAAGCTTAAGAACCACTGGGTCATGTCTCATTCACTATGTGCATTCAACTTGGTTTTGCTCTCTTGGAAATGTGCTTGTTGGTCTGTCGCCACAGTTAGCACACTCTGAAAAGTGAACTGTATCATAATTAGTGAGTAAGCCTGACCCACAGCCTGTGAGCTCCGATGAGGTCGGGGAATGTGTCCAAAACACCATTTGTGTCCTGTTTTTATAAAGTGCTTTAGATATAACAGGTGCTCAATAAATCCTGTCAAATTAAATTAAATGATCTCATTTACATTTCATATGTGCATTCAAAGTGATAAATTTTAAAATAAGCCCTGCACAAATGATGTACAATCACATAGCTATGTACACGCATATAAAATCACTTTTAGGTGTGCAAAGCAACTGACCCACATTTGTTCATTATCTATCAACTGAGCCCATGTGTCAAGACAAGTTGCTAAAAAAACACATCCTTCTGCCCTTCATGAGCTCACCATATAATGGAGGATGCAAGTGTAAGGATTCACAAGAACAATACACTGTAACCCATTGACTTTGGGAAACCCAAAGGATGTTAAGAGCACAGAATGGAGGAAGGTCAACTGGCCTGAGGATGCAAGAGATCACTGGGAGCCTTAAAAGGGGAAACGCTAGGGAAAAAGGCTTGCGTGGGAAGGAGATAGACAGCATGAGGACCAATGCAGAAAGACTCTCAGGGAGCAGAAGTTTCATTCGTATGTGTGAAGAAACTACATAATGAGAAACTGTGGTATACATTTACACACACACACACACACACACACACACACACACACACACACACATTGATGCAATGCCCCTAACTTCGGAAATACCATTGATTTCCATCAAATCCACAGGCAAGGCCGTTCTCCTGGTGGAGCCGAAGTTTCCCATCTGTAAAATTAATGGATAGAACCACGTCAGTGGCTCTCACTTCTACCTGAACATTAGACTCGCCGAGAGCAGTATTACACATTCTTTTGCTCAAGCCGCATGCCCAAAGGTTTTGATTCTATTGGTCTGGGATGTGGTCCAGGCATCAGATCTTTGAAAAAAGTTCTCCACATGATTCTATAGAGAACAGCTAGCTACTAACTAGTTAATACGTATATGATTTCCCTTCTGGCTTCATTCATTCAATTCCCCATTCAGTTTTTCACTATTCTACTATCCACTAATCATAAAAGCTTACGGCATACCATGCATCTATTGGGTATTTATGAGACAGCAAAAGGAGCAGGTCCATTCCAGTGCCCATTGACTGGCAACCTAGCAGATACTCAGATGGATGTGTCTCTCACTTACCTTCGTCCCATATGCTCCCACTACCACCATGTCGCTGCCAACTTATTCTTATCCAATTACATGTATATATATATTGGTCAAAGTAGCATTTTGACCAGACCATTTTCTTATTAATTTTTGGTCCCCTTGCAATGTTAATCTGTCATTTCAGTTTATTGATCAAACCTTCCCTTGTAGAACTAATTGTCTAGACCAACCCTCTTTCTAAATGCTGTGGATTTGAAGTAACTGGACCACTGGTCTCCTGGCTTTGTGGTCGTGAGGGTAGGTCACTTCCCCTGCCTGAAACAAGTTCTCCTCATCAATAGAATGGCTGTTGTAATGTTATCTCATTTAAACTTCAGGGGAAAAAAATATTGTTGCTTCTGTTATGCATGAGAAAATGGAGGCTCAGGGAGGTTAAGAGAAATTTCTAAGGTCCCAGCACTAGGAAGTGTCAGATTTGTATGTGGAATTTAGATCAGTCTGAAACAACTGCCCATAGGCTCTTTTTACCATACTCATTTCAATAACTTTGCCATCATTCAAAACTAGCTTGAAACATCTTTGGAATTCCTTTAGAGTCAATTTCCAAGCAAGCCATTACCTTATGGGCATGTCTCATCTTTGATTAATAGGTGTATAACTAAGCCCCCATGTTTCAACAATGGCAACCTTATTGAAATAAGTATATGGCTTCCCTTGGAGAATACTTTAAAAGGTGCAGATCCATTTAGATAAATGCAACCTAAGCCAGCTCTGTCCTGCAGAATTTTCTGTGATGATGGAAATGCTCAAAGCCTGTGCTGTCGAACAGAGTAGCCGTGAGTCACAGGTGACATGAAGCACTTGCAATCTGACTTACTAGTCAACTAAAGAAGCAAATTTTAAATTTTATTGTATTCTAATGAATTAAAATCTTAAATAGCCACATGTGATTAGTGGCTACTGTCCTGGGCAGCACGGTTATAAGTTATGTGTTAATAACAGCGACAAGAATCTCAAAAACAACCGGTCCTGCGACCTTAAAGGCACAGCCTGTGTGTGCCGTGAGAATATGGAGTCAGTTTACTGGGCCGATCGGTCAATGTTCACAGATATTGCTCAGACCAAGTCTTGGGGCATGTTAAAGTGCACGTCTGGGGGAAACGGAGACAACCACTGCCCCACTAGAATTGTTAAGAAGAACTATAGCATCAAGTCTGAAAAAAGCTAGGTACAGTTTGGAAAGTGACACAAAAAGAGACACATCTCAGAGTCTGAATTCTGTCTGGAGCCCAGGTTCCTAACTCTTGGCTTTTCTTCTTTTGATACACTGCCAGCTCTTCCTCTGAAAGCTGAAAGGAAAGGCCTGTTTTCACTTCAAAAGCATGACCTGTGATTCAACACTGGACCAGCCAATGTGTGGTCTTTGAGAAGAGCTTCGAAGGCTCAAAAGGACATATGCTAGTTCCCAGACAGGACGGTACTCATGGTCCTACAGAAGAGAGTCAGGGAGGGTCAAGGCTTGGACAGCAACAACCTTTCCTCATAACCTGCCTGCACCCTTCCGTGTTAACACACTGTGAACAGAGCAGAAGTGACAAAACCAATCCATCACCCCAGAGCCAACACAAAGAGGAATAGAGAGGTTAACAGAAATTGATGACATCCCCGCTGGAATTTTACACTGATTCGGCCAGCCCTACGATTGAAATAGACAAAGATTTATAGTCCGAGCGAGGACTCTGGCTTCCCTTGATTGCCTTGATTTTTTTTATGCGCTCCTGCATATTTATCCCTAAGCTCATCACCGGCTTGTAGCATTAGAATGCTGATTTGATTTTACATTCCAAGAGGAGCAGGCATTATGCAGCCATTTGCATGATGTGAGAGAAATCACCAGAATGGTTTCTGATATCAGCGGCCAAAATGATCGCTAATGTTCACCTGCAAAAGCAGGGTTGTGTATTTTTTTTTTTGAAATTCAGGTTCCCTTTTGCTTCTCTCAGTGTAAAAATAAAAAAGGGGGAATTATTCCATATCCTGTGGATGAGAAATTGTATTTTGTCATGCCTCCGAGGGCTACAGCGGCATTGAGCTTTTATGAATTCGTTTGATACCAGGGCTGTGCGTTTCGAGTTCCAACACAAATTCTTCCCCCCATGACATTATTACTGAAAGCTTTTATCAGTTCATTGTGACAGAAAATTGATTATTATCCTTGACATTTGATGGATAGCTTTCATAAAAGGACTTTTTTTTATTTCATGTTGGCCTATAAAGTCCCTCCCCCACCTCCACCCCCCCAAAAAAAAACTTTCTTAAGACACAAAAAGAATTTCTCAGTTCCCTTGTAAAACTTCCTCTAGGCATCTGCAGTGAAGAACCAAGCGCATAAGAAAAAAAGTTGAAGGACAAGCAGAGATCTGAACTCGCCGTTGTGTGTACCCACATCTGACAAAAGGAAGTTAGGGGGCACCTGAGAGACAGGACCCGGGCTGGGGCGCTCAGAGACGTCCGGAGGTTAATTCATCCCACCGTTGCAAATATTATCACCATGAACAATTCTACTAATGACCATACATGAGAAAGCATATGCGAGGGCACTTTTTAAACTCCAGTCTGCACGCAAAGACTATTTAGATAACGTGTTATCTTTTGCTGTGTCAGGTAGAAAAAAGGAGTCTGTCTATTGACTAGAATAGAATAACCATAACCCACTGCATTTTTGCAATATATCCACTCTCTCCGTTTCTTTTGCCGTAACAGTGTGAGAAAGATGGTCTTATCTCTTCTCTCCAGAAGAGGACCTGAGGTTTGAGGGCTGAAGGGACTTGACACAGGGCCCTCGGCCGGTGCATGGTAAAGACAGACCTCAAACCCCGTCTTTCTGACTTGGAATCCAGTGTCCATCGAGGACATAACCCCCCCTCATCCATAGCTTATTCCTAGAGAAACATAGCAGGTCACCTTTAGGAATATAGTTTTTCAACTCAGTTATTCACTCAGACAGAAGCACATGCACGCGCGCGCGCACACACACACACACACACACACACACACACACACACGTCTCCCAGCAGAAACAATAATCAAGTTGCAGGGAACCTCAGACTCCAGGCAGTTAGTTGCTCTCCTTGTTGGTGTACTTGACCCCATCTCCTTTTCTGCTCTATCCCTGTCTGCCTACAGGCACCAACAAATTCATACTTTGTTCAAATTCAAGCAGAGTCATCTTAGTTGGGATTTGAAAATTGGGGGAAGAGCTTCCCAACAGACTTACAGAAGTCAGGAACCAGCGTTTAGGGAGCAAAGGTTCTAATTTCGATGGCACCTCCACTGAGGCAAAGCATGTTAGCAGACGTCCCATTTCACCTGCACAACTTGGAGAGGGGAAGTGCCAGCGTCCTTTCACAGACCAGGGTTTCTGGGATGTTAGCAGTGAGAGAAGTTTTACAGTGAGAGAACAGAGGAAGAGCCAGCTACAGGTCTTCCGAGATTCCTCTAGTTCCGCCGAGACACAGTTGCGTTCCCTCCCTTTGGTGAGCTTCTAGGTTTTCCTGGGCATTGAAATTACCCCTCTGGAAAGCGCTAGCCTTCTAACTAAACAGGAAATTATTATCACATAAAAGATCAACTGCTTTATCTAGGGCTGTCGTGATGTATACACAAGAACTCAAGGAAAACTCAGGAAGAAAAAAAACCACACAGGTCACAGGGGATCTAGGAAGTTGACTATTTTCCCCCATGACCTCACTTTATGCCTGTCAGAAAATGCACTTGTCCCCACAGTCCCTGAGGGGTGTTATAATGAGAGCTGATAGTGTGTTAGAATTAATAGGAACAGTAGGTGTCTACGGAAAGAGGAGACTTAAAATAGTTAATTAAGTGTAGGAGGTAGAAAACTTTATTTGATGAATCAAATGGTCTTCATTAAAAGTGAACTTTTCCTGAGAACTACAGATGCCACTTAAAAATACACTTTTTTCTTATTAAGGAAGAGAGATTAATGTATGACCATTATAAAAATTTTGGAATGTATAGAAGTGCACTCTATTAAAAAATATAAAAAAGCACTTGTAATTATAACCCAAAGATAACCACAATAAGTGTGATTTCTTGCAGGATTCTTTTGTTTTTTTCCTAAATGTTTATGTGTGCCTCTGTGAATTACCAAATTAGTATCAAATGGTATATATATTTTTTTATACTTTAAAAAAATTAGTTAGCATTATAACTAGAGTCTACACATTTACTATTCTTTGGAAACTTGACTTTAAATGGCTATATAGTACTTAATCATTTGGTCGTCACCTGCAACAAATTTTTATTTTATTTAAGTTACCTCGCTATTAAAACACAATTAAGTGACTTCTAGCTTTCCTGGTTTTAATAACGCCTTGGCCTCCTGGACGCCCAAGCTGCAGGCTGTGAGGTGGCTGTATTATCGCAGTTTCCAGGGGAGGGAGACGTCCAACGTGTGGTTTTCCCAGAGTGAGAGAGAAGTGGTGGAGGGGGGCCAGGACACCAGCATGGTTACCTTCACTCCAGGGCCAGTTGTGCCATCACAGAAAAGTTTAGGAGTACTGCTTGGAAGAAACTCTCTAAGCAGTGCAAAATCACGAGTCTTGAAATCAGATAGGTGAACCTGAACTGGGAGAGAAGACTTTGTGTTTCGTCCCTTGTTTATCTCTTTCCAGCTCTGTGTTCTTGAACAAAGGACTTCAACTCAGTCCCATTTTGCTGTTGTTAAATCAGACATTTTCACCCCCGTGCTGTTGTTAAGAGGATTAAATACAGTATTCCACTTTTAAAGTACCTCGGGGAGGTGAAGTGTGCAGTAGGCTTTCGCTAAATGAGTTCTGTTATCACTACTAATTATTGTTTAAGATGGTCAATAACAAGTGGCATGGCCTTTCTTCTTGAACATCTAATAAGTGAAATGACTTTTGTCAAGCCACTTTATTCTCTTTCATTTAAAGCTTGAAGATTTTAAGTGACAGTAAAATAACAGACTCTAAAAAATGAGCTCTCCATAACCCCTGGACCTCCAGCCCTGGGCCACAGGAAAAAAAAAAAAAAAAAAAGTATGATCCAAATTGTGGAGATGTAGAACCTGAGACCAGCTTATTTTAGGCCACTGGCTGAGCAAATGTCAAGAGTAGGATCCAAATTGATGAAGTGTTGGCTTCTGAAATGACACTGATGTGTTGGAACAGAACTACCTGGAAATACACATATAAATGTCCCACCTCCCCAACTCACCCCTTGAAAATATGTACTCAATCACTTGGCAAGTTTCAGAATTATGGTTCCTCTGTGATGGAAAATAATTATATCTATATCTACATCTGTATCTATATCTACGTGTTGGACAATTAAGTTGGTGAACTTGTTGCAATGATATTGCTAACCTTTTTTGATATCAGAGGGATTATTCATTATGGATTTGTACCAACTGGAGAAACACCTAACCAAGTTTACTATTTGGAAGTGCTGAAAAGGCTGCATGAAACAGTTAGATAAAAACAACCTGAACTTTTCCCCAACAATTCATGGCTTTTGCATCACGACAGTGCATCAGCCCATCAGGCACTGTCTGTGAGGGAGTTTTTAGCCAGTAAACAAATAATTATATTGTAACACCCTCCCTACTCAGCTGATTTGGCCCCAAATGACTTCTTTGTTTACCCAAAAATAAAGGAAACATTGAAAGGAAGATATTTTGATGACATTCAGGACATCAAGGGTAATACAACAACAGCTCTGATGGCCATTCCAGAAAAAGGGTTCCAAACTTGCTTTGAAAGGTGGACTAGGCACTAGCATCAGTGCATAGCTTCCCAAGGGGAGTACTTCAAAGGTGACTGTAGTGATATTCAGCAATGAGGTATGTAGCATTTTTTCTAGGATGAGTTCACTAACTTAATTGTCATATCTATATCTATCTATACCTATATTTATATCTTTTTCTTTATCTTTATCCTGTTATCTAGAGCTTTGCTCTCCAATATAGCAGCTTCTGGCCATAGACACCTACTGAGCGTTGAAATGTGATGGGTCCAAATTACGATGTGCTCTTAGTGGAAACTCCACACCAGATTTCTACAACTTATTAGGGGAATAAATGATAGGAAATTTGTCATGAATGCTTTTTATTGCGATTGCATGTTAAAATGATAATATTTTGTGTTAAATACATTATCAAAATTCACTTTATCTGTTTTATTTTCCTTTTTTAAGTGTCACTGGACAACTTAAAATTGTGTATGTTTCACATTATATACCCATTGGGCTTCACTGCTCCATAGAAAGTCTGTCATGTCGAAAGAATTTAAAACAACTTGCCCTGGTACTTCCATTACACTGGATTCAATAGATTGGGGACTATCAGTGGAAGGAAGGGGACAACGTGCTCAGAAGTGCCCCCCAGATTGGTCCCTCTCCCCACAACGCACCAACATACCTGGTGGAAAATGCTCTGGTCACTCTGATATACGCCAGAGTGTGCACATGTCCTGAGGACACAAAATGATGTATTTCCCCCAAAGTGACCTTCAGAAAAGAAGGAATTACTCTACACATGAGCATTTTAGTACCTGGAAAAATCTCTCAATATAGTGCAGAGCAAAAAATAGTTTAGGCCAAATTTTAGATACTTAGCCTGTGTTCTAACCTGGTTTGACTATCTCAAAGGGGTTCTTTTGCTTTTTCCTCCTTAACAGTATGGTCAGTAATCTCTTAAAATCACTATCAATTTCCTGAAGCTGAAGAGTTATTTTTAACTACAATTATTACAGCAACTGAGAGTTTTTTTCTTTTTGAAAATCATTTTTGTGGTATAAGTAGAAATCAGGAATTCTCAAAATTTTTAAATGATTTCTTCCATTATCAAAAAAGTTGTGTTTCTTAATGTTAGCGGGGAGTAGAAAAGAATTCTTAAGAAATAAGATTCTCAAAACATTCATTTTCCTTGAGAATTCTCAAGGGGATAATTCTTGAGCTAAACACTACAGATGTGACATCTTTAAAAAAAAAAATTTTTGATTTAGTAAAATTCAAAACAAACAAATTAAAAACCCCAACAACATGCAAATTGAAAAAGTGATTGGTAAATTTCAAGTAGTTTAATGTTTAATTTACTTATTTTTTTTATTTCGTTCACAGTATTAATGTAAGTACTGTGTTTTTCAGGTATTTTAAATATGCATGTGTAAGTGAATTAATGGAATAAATACATGTAGACATTTGACTATTTCATGTTCATTCCTGAATGTTTATATTTTCAAGTTGACTGAAACATTTTATTTGGATCCCTTCATTAGGGGATATTTGGAGTTAATGTTTTAGAAGATGTAAGCATAGATAGATAGATGATAGATCGATAGATAGATAGATAGATAGATAGATAGATAGATAGATAGATAGATAGATAAACATAGAGAGAAAGAATTTAAGGAATTGGCTCATGAGATTATGAGGTTTGGCAAACCCAAATTTTGCAGGGCAGGCTAGCAGTTTGGAGTCTCAAGGAAGAGCTGATGTTGCAGTCTCAAGTCTGAAGACTGGAGGCAGAACTCCCTTTTGGGCTGGGGTAAGTTGGGGGCATTTCAATGTGTTTTCTCTTAGGCCTTCATCTGATTGGATGAGGCCCACCCCCATGATGGAGGGTAGTCTGTTTTACTCATAGTCCATCCACTTATAGGTTAATTTCTAAAAACACCCTGACAGAAACATCCAGAATAATGTTTGATCAAATATCTGGGCACCGTGGCCCAGCCCAGTTGACATAAAATTAACAATCACAGGATCCCTTTGGGATTTCCTTGGGACCCTGTGTTGTAGAATCTGGGGTTAAAGAGGGGATGGGTAGAATATGGAAACCTAAGGTTGCTCTCCAACCTTTGTCTTAGTAGAACTATTAAAGAGCAACAGTATGTTGGGGGGTGGAAGCGGTGTGGCTCCCATTCCTTGGCCGTCTCACTGCCCCCGGCCGCCCCCCACTGAGTCCACCACTCACTCACACAGGAAAGAACCGCAAAGTGCAAAGGGCTCAACCTGAGGTTCCAGTGAGACATTTTGTGTCCAAAGAAAAACAACATTCTTGAATGTGTGAATTTTTTTGAGATAGAAAAGAATGTTACAAATGTAAATAGAAAAAAAAAGTCTGTTTCTGTATCGGACAATGTTCAGAAGCGAGAGATTTGCTCGGAGCTGCTTGGTCGGCAGCCATGCAGGCTATGGCCTCGGGTCATCTTCTCGGTGCATCTTCGGTGCAGCTGGAAGGAGCCAGGTGAGTTGGAGGGAACGCAACCAGGGTAAGAACACTATGACTGGTCTGCACTCTCACGCCCCAGACCATTGTCCAGAGAAAAGATAATAGAAATGTCAAAAGTTCAAAAAAGAGGCTTCAACTCCCAGGTTATGCTCCACCTCCCTCCTGCTTTCTCCAACACGGCAAAGCAGAATACAGTGCATGCTAGAACCAAATTCTGGAAGTGCAATGCAGTTTTACTAATGGATTTGGTTATACTTACATATTAACCATGACATTACGGCTATAGGCTGTCTGTTCACTCATTCATGCATTTCCCCCACTCAGGGAGTATTTACCATTTACACAGCAGCACCAGGCACCGGTGTTACCATTGTCCCTGTCCCAATTTAAGGAAACCAAAAGAAGCAGGTGGCACTCACGGGCAGCCTGTGTCCTCCCCTTCTTTGTGGGCACAGGGCTGGCCTCCGTTCTCCAGCCCCTCTTGCAGTGCAGCCATTGGGCTGAGGGCTGGAACGTGAGCAGAGGGGTGCACCTGGCCCATAAGTCATAAGATGGAAGAGCTCCTGGTCCCCAGATAACTATACCAACCAGAGTGCCCCCACCAATAGCCCAATCTCTACTCCAAATCTTTGATGAGAAGCAAAATTCATTGTGCTAAGCCATCGAGATGTGGGGTTGTTTGTTATGGCTACCTAACCTATCGAATATCGGGGAGTAAGAGGCCATCAAAAATGCTCCCAAATCAGCCAGCCTAGACTGAGGAGTAAACTTTGGAGGTATTTTTTGGTTTGTTTTTATGCTTGGCAAGGGAGCATGGAAATGCCAAAGATGTTTGCGTGGGAGACTGTGTGTCCCCCGACCCAGGCTAGGGCAGCAGTTGTGAAGTCTACAAGACCATGCCTAGATTTCTCCAAAGCTTAGCAGAAGGGGCACTCACCTGGCCCACTGACTGACAGTAGGCAAATAGTGTTGAATACAAGAACTTGAACCCCAGAACATGGCTGGCAGAGAGCAGGTGCTTGATGAACAAAAGAAGTGCGTTGAGTTACACTGAGGGTGCCTGCCAGGCAAGACCGGGGCGGGGGCAGGAGCCTTCAGCAGCTGTGGTCTCAGAGAGGGAAGCAAAAGCCAGCAGGTTACCTTCCTGCAGGTGATGCGAGGGTGGGACTGAAGAAGGAGGGAAGGCCGGCCATCCTGTGGGAATGGGGAAGTAAACGTGGGTTTCCTCCCAGCTCTGCCCCTTCAGACTCAATCCACTTGGTTTTCCCAGAAACACGAAGGCAGCACTCCCCCCTGCGTCTCCATCCCCTGCCTGTGAGTTTAGCTGTGTTTCACATACGTGAATCGTTGGGTCCTGTGGCCACCAGACCTTGAAATCGGTTATACAACGTATTATCAAATGCTTGTTCAAATTCATCGGAAGCCCCGGCTCTCTATCCCCTCTTATCCACAGTCCTTTGGGAGTGGAGGAGAAACAATAGATTCATTTCACAAAAATCATCACATTTACATATTTTTATCATGAGCTCAATGAATGATTTTAATTAAACCGTTTTTAAAGAAGGTAGAGAGGAAGAAAGGCAAGATGGTAAATATTTAACACCTAATCAAGAGGAGAGAAGCGTGAAGCTGAAACCCTCATTAAGCTGCATGGGCTTGAAGGACTGTGGGCCTTGGGAACAGCCTCGGTCTGAGCCCCCACCCTCCTTATCAGGAGGTGACACTGGGCGAGCCATTTCACCTCTTTCAGACTCATTTGCCTCATCTGGGAAAATGGGAAGGATGCCAACCTCATGGGATCATGGGCAGCAGAGCCTGGGGATATTAACAATACTAATGGCCAACATTTCTAGGATGGAAATTATGTGCCGGCGCTTTACCCCGACTGCAGCATCGAATGCTTGCCCTGGCCCTGTCAAGGAAGCCTTGTTACTTTCCTCAGTTTACCTAAGTGTAAACTGAAGCTTAGGGAAATCAAGAATCTTGCCCAAGGTCTCACAGCTGGTAGCTCACCAGGCTGGCACTCAAACCCTGGCAGTTAGAGCCCAGAGCTCAAGTTCTTAGCCATGAATTTGGCTTGCTTAGACTCTAGTGCCTAGAAGATAAACGTACACACTGTCCTTACTTCTCAAGTTCAAGCCAAATAAGGGGGTGTCTGACTACCTTCCTAATTATTTCTACCATGACTTCTACCATCGTCTTATACCGAGGGTGCCAAAGAAGTGTATACAAGTGGACACTTTGGTCAGCGTTGCTCAAGCAATAGTTCACCGTGATCAGAAGTGTCTGGATGCTGATGGTAAACACTTTGAGCACCTCTTGTAATTGCAGAAGTCAAATGTGACTTGCATTCATCTTTTGTTATCCGTATATATTGAGTATTACAATTTGAATACAGTTTTCCTTTCTTAAAATGTGTATGCATTTTTTGGCACCCTCTGTATTCACTTAGCCTTTTACAAAGCATGCTGGCAAGTGTTTTCCATCAGAAACATCAAATAACTGGGAGCATACAAAAGTTATTTTGGCCAAAGTCTTGCTCTACACAAAGGCAGGCAATGTGATATCAGGTTTCCACTCGAGGTACCTGCTTCAGAAATTGGTCTGCAAAGAGATGGGAGAATATGAAGGGCAAAGGGAGAGCGTTAGACCCAAGTCTTTGAGCATCCCCTGATCAGTGGTCAGTCTCAGGAGCTGAGCTTTCAGTCTTTGTCATTCCGGGAGTGATTGGATGCACGAAATTAAGCTGTGATGCAGGAGACGGGGATAAATCAGAATGCACAGCCCTTTCAGCACTGTTCTAAGTGCTCTGTTGAGATAATTGTATGGCTGTTTCTGCAATCAGTTCTGAGAAAATTGCTCCTCCCAGATTAGCTTCCCCTTATGCAATAATTTTTAGTTGATGGTTTTGAATTGCTGCGAAAGAAACTATATATATATGCACACACACACACACACACACTCACACACACTGGACAAATAACATGAGCATACCTTATCAGAAGAGGGTACTTTGATATGGTTCAAATATATTTGAATGACACTCCCAACAAATGACAGTTCCTTTTCTTCCTCTTTTCCTTTCTCTCTGTCTCTCCTTTTATTTTCTTCCCTTTCCATCCCTCCCTTCCTTCCTCTTCTCATGCTCCTCTTTACTCTTCTTCCACTTTCTCCTCCACCTCCTCCTTTTGCTTAATTATAATCATGTCTGAACGTCTCACTTTCTGAATCACAGAGGTAGCTTTTAAGTTCCAAACAGAGTTCTCTGAAGAGTAACAGCTCTCATGAGACCTCATCCTGAAGTATTTATTTACCACCAATACTGGCATGCTTATCATGCTGCCCTTTCTAGAAAGGCTCACCCACTGATGTTCACAGTTAGTGAGACAGGTCTCCCTAGCCTCCCCTCCTATCAGGGGTAGAGGACAAGAATGGGCTGGATGGAATCTTTCTCAAACTCTCCCACTAAGTCCTCTGTGACCGGGAACACAAACTGCCCGGTCAGAACCAAGCAGCTAGTTCTCAAGGACTGGGAGGGACTTCCTGGACCCCACCAGTGCCCAGGTGCACAAGTGACTCACGCACGGCCATGTAGCTAAGAATACGAGAAACCAGCTTGATCCCACATCATGGTCTTAACCCTGTGTGTCCATCACGGTGTCAGAACACGGAGCTTCCCCTTCCAATCAGACAGTATCTCTCTGAGTGCTCAACCAGCCTGCGAGGGGGCCCATTTCAGCAGTTTGGCGGAATGCGGATGGGTAAAGGCACAGTGTGTTGTTTAAAAAAGTATTCCTTCCTTTGTATTTTCCTTTGGAGCTCATTTGAATACACCATTTACATTCACAGCTTACAGGAAGCAGGCAATGAAAGATATGTCTCTTACCTAGCAATCTGGGAAATAATCAACTGGTTACCCCCAATGAAAGCAAATAAAGTTTTAAGTTGTGAAGTCTGGGCCATCTTGAATGAGAGAATGCCAATGGAGAGAGAGCGTGAGGGTTGGGGGCTTTCCAAGGGCGTTTACTTGTTGAAGGAAGTCATTCTGTTTGCATTCCTCCCGACAATTCTGCCTCCGCTGATTTATGTTCCACACATGAGGTCTATCGCTACAAGAGTTTATGTCATTTTCACACAGAGTGATAAAGGTAAACTTTTTTGAGACATTGAACAGGCCTGTGATAATAAAAAGCAACTATATAATTGTAAAGAGGGCGTACTAGATGTATACATCCTGGTCGTCATTTTCATAATATCTGTTTTGCTAAAACAATGGTTTTATGAGCGTCACTGCAATGCTAGGTCTTCGGGAATAGCATACCAGTGTCTCCATTATATTCTTCGGGAACACTCACCTTGACCAGAGGCCTAATTTGGGACTGGACAGCAATATCTGCACCGGATGAAATTTGTCATCATTTGTCATCCAACCTATTGGCTGTTGCTTAGCAACAGGTCAGTGTTATACTGAGTATTTGATGAAGTAGATTAGTAGCATTGTTGCCATAACAACTACCTTTGTTAGTTAATTGAGTTGACTTGACTCAGAACTGGCACTGGGAACCATGTACGTTGTATGAAGTCACTGTCCCGGTTCAACAACTGGTTTCCACTAGTGGGTTGGTTCGTCCTCCAAGACGTGTCCCATCCCGAAGTGTTACTCATTCAACCTGTGATATCACTAAGCCAACTGTCCCAGGGATCCAGAAAATGAGGCCTTCGCTATATATTAACCTATCATTTTATTAATGCTGTCAACAAACATTTAATGAGCTAAAGAAATATCTTTAAAGTGAATGCATAATGGCAGTACGATGAGGGAATTTCTTGGGGGTGAGCGAAAAATTCTCTACCCTGATTGTGATGGTGGATACGACGGTCTGTAGATGGGATAAAAATCTCATAGAACTAAACACCAAAAATAAATGAGTGCACGAGAAAACGTGTAAAATAAGAACAAGCTCTGTAATTTAGTTAGCATTATATCAATGTCAATTATCTCGTGCCAATCACTGAACTCTGGTTACATAAGATACTATCACTTGGCTACACAGGACACCTGCACAATTCTGGCCATTTCAATGGGAGTTTAAAATTGTTTCAAAATAAATTCTCTTTTTTTAAAAAAAAGAAGAGGAAAAGAAGAGAAAGAGAGGAGGGGGAAGGAAGGAAGCAAGGACAGATTTAGTTGATATGGAAAGTGGATCTCAGGCCTGGGTTCAGGACATGCTAAGCAGGTAACTCACCTGATAAACAGGTAAACTACCTGAACATAGGCCTGGGGGACATTGAGAGACCACAGATTACAAGAGGATTTATTATTTGCTGGTCAGTACCTTACCTCTTTTACAGAATGTCTGGCCTCTATGGCCTCTGTGCACTAAATGTCCGTAGTGTCATTTCCCTCAAACATGACAATTGCAATAAGACACATAAATTTCCAAAATGCCTGTCTTAGACCCTACAAATTCAATATGATAAACATATTTATAAACACTGATGCTGTGTGTCACTAAAAAATCCCAGTGAGATGGGCAAAGCTGATATCTTCATTCCCAGTTATCAGATGAAGAAACTGAGGTCTAAAGGTCTGGGAGAGCCAAGATGTAGTTCTGTCCAAGGGCCCCTGAGACTGGTCCAGGGCTCCTTCCATCACACACACATTTCCCAAGTGTGACCTTAGGGGATGCACTGACCAGTGTCAAGCAACAACAGTGACCCAGGGACAAGGTGCACACTTGTCAGTCTCCTTCATCCTGTGGTGAAAAAAGGAGAACGTCTCATTCATGCTCATTTGTCTTTAATCCATCTCTTAGGCTGTCAAGCTGACAGGGAACAGGCCTCAAGCTTTTGTTTGCTTTGCATTTCTTTCTGCAGTTACGTCCTGTTTAGGGTTTCCTTTTAAAATAAACAGACCCAAGTAAAAACAAATGCATAATAAGGCTGCAAAACTTGTAGACATGCTGTGGCAGCGATCTGTACAGCACTGGCCAGAACTAGAGGTAACTCGGGAATGGAAAGTGAAGTAGCAGCATTCCAGGTTGAAAGCACAGTATCAAAAGCAGAGGTGTGACAAAGGGATGTGTCTGTGTGTATGTATCTGTGTGTGTATATGTGTCTGTGTGTGTGTGTGTGTATAGGTGTGCACCTCCTAGGCACACAACAGAATCATCTCCTTCAAATCAATGGGGCGATACTAAGTGACAGAAAGGAAACGAAGGGGAATGGAGGGAGGGTATGTTCAGCCTTGCACAGAGGTGCCCCAGGAATCAGACCTCAATTCTTTTGGTGAGTCAAGGAGCTGGAGAACGGGTGGCAAGGCTGTATGCAGCAAGGATGAAATCTCCTGTATCATTTAAATCCAATATTTTTTAAATGTGCATATCCCCTTTTAAAATTGCATTGCCTCGGGGCAAAGTCGTGATTGTTTTCCCGTTTGCTACTTGCTGGAGGTGAAGGGGAGCAAAGCAGGTGGGGAGGAAAGAGAGGATAAAGACCGGTGCTAGGAGAAGGCTGGACTTGTGCTGTCCAAGTGCGCAGGGCCAGGTTTGCAAGTTGGCTTTGAAGTCAAATAGAGTGGGGCTTTGTCCCAAAGGCCACGGTTCTTCAAATTTCTGTCCGTGAACCAGTACCACCAAGGAGGGCTAAATGCAGACTCCTAGGTCCCAGCCCCAGGGACGGTGATGGGGTGGGGCTAAGCGACCGTTCTGCCGTCCATGTTTTTAACACGTCTGCCAAGCATTTTGTTTTGTTTTGTTATTGGGGATATACCTGACACATAACAGTGTGTGAGTTTACGGAATACAACATGTTAATGTGATACATCTCTATATTGCAGTATGATCACCACCATACCTTTAGCTAACACTCCATCATGTCCCATAATTCCCCTTTCTTGTTTATGATAAGAACACGTAGGATCGTCTCTTCACAACTGTGAGGTATATCCACCTGCAGAAAAATGAAATTGGACCCTATCTTACAATACTCACAAAATTAACTCGGAATGGATTAAAAACTTAAACGTAAGCCCTGATGCCAAGCATTTTTGATGCAAAGGCCCCTGCAGCACAGCTGAAGAAACAGCTATGGAACAGAGATCCAGGGAAGGAACAGCACACACACTCGACTTACATCTTAGTAAGTTCATGTCCATTTTTTTCTTAATCATATACATCGTTAGTGTTTATGATTTTTAAAAATAAATCAAAAGGAACATAAGGGAATATTCACCCAAAGCCCCACCACTGAAAGTCCAAGATATCAAATCTGACTGTTCGCTTTTCGTAGTATTTGAAGATGCTTTACCACCAGATCCACCTTCTCCTTTACACACAGCAGGCATGATGCCTATTGTACTTTTGGGGGGCATGAAGTATATGCTTTTAGAAGACAAAATGTGATGAGTAGTTCCAGAAAAATAAGCATGGCTATATTCAGCAACTTATATTGAAGAATGTTCAACTTACTATTTTTATTTCAGCCACAACTGTGAAAAAACCCAAAAATGTCCAATAATAGGGACTTGGCTGAATAAAGTATGCTATGGCCATACTCTATCTAGTCCCTTACAATGCCACGTTGTAACTTCTTTCGGTCCTAGGCACTTCGTTGGCCCCCCCATTTAAAGAATATATATATATATATATATATATATATATATATATATATATATTTATATAATTGAAAATTGATATTATATAAAACATTTAAAATTTTATATTAAAATGGATAATATATAAAATATGTGTAAAATACTATATTGCAAATATGTTATATAAGCTGTGTATTACATATTATTTTAAATATCAATATATTTCATACATTACATATTTATAAATAAATTTATGTCTATATGAAATATAATTATATAAATGTATATTTATGTTAATGTTTTATATTATTATATATAATATATGCAATAAAATATATATTATATTATGTTTATAATATGATAAATAAATGTAAAATATCATTATTAATAATATATATTATATAAATATATTTTTTAATTTAAAAATATAATATATAAGTGTATAATATATGATATAATCTATACTCAAATAATATGTAATATAAATACACTTTATTTGATGTATTTGCATATCGGTTTTATGGAAGCAGACCCCCCCACCCAGCTACTCAACGCTGCCATTATAGTATGAAAGCCGCCACAGACAACACACAAACAGATGAGCCTGGCTGTGTCCCAATAAAACCTTATTTATAGACAGTAAAACTTGAATTTCATATAATTTTCATGTGTCACAAAACATCCTGTTTTTAATTTTTCTTCCATGATTGAACAATGTAAACGCCATTCTTAGCCTGTGGCCATACAAAACCTGGTAGTGGATTGGGTTTGGCCCCGGAGCCTTAGTTGCTCTCCCCTGATGCAGAGGGTAAGGACACAGAAGAGAGGGTTAATGGGCCACGCCTGCAAGTGGCACCCATCAATGTTGCTCACACTCCATCGGCTGGCACTGGCCACAAGGTCACCCTTACCTCAGGGAGGGCAGGACGTACAGTGAGGGTGAGCGTCGTGCCCACGAAGAAGTGGTAGTGGGTGCAGATGAGCACATCCTGGTCTCCGTACGAACCCGCCAACACATACTCAATGTGCACTTTCTGAGCTGGACACCAGAAGGGACACTGTGCTTCCCGAGGCTGAAGCTCGAAGGACACTCCTGCATGAGCTGGGGCACGGCAGCTCGTTAGAATGAGCCTGTCCCTGCCCAGGCTTCTCACTGCACACGTGGCCGTGGCCTGCGCCTCCCCAGCTTCCGGAACGTGTTCCTGAAGGCGGCCGTATGTCTGCCTTTGTCTTCGTCTCCTTCAGACAGGCTTCCACTCAGCAAATTACAGAGTCGGTCTCAAAACAAGAGCGCTTTATACACTGAATGACATTAAAGGTGGGCTACTAAGCATGCCTTTCTGTGGCTTGTTGTCTCTCCTGTCTCCTCTGCACCTCAGCACAAAGTGTTCATCCTGTGGGGTCCGTAGACGACAGCCATAGAACAAATGTAATTTGGGGAAAACAAAACAAAAAACAGAAAAAACATAAAAGATTTAAGGTCTTGGCCCAGTTACCTGAGAAGCTCTATCCACTACCAGTCTTGCAAATTGGTTGTGGCTGTTTCCCATGGTTATCTAGAAATGTGTTTTCAGAAAGTCCTAATTACATTTTCTTAATAAAATATTAAATGAATTGCTTGGAATAAGGTGCAATTTCTCAGTCTGTGATAGAGATAAGGCCCAGGTGTGGTGTGCTGCCCGAATCTGCTCCATCTGAGGAGCTGGAACCCTTGTGAACAACGCTGGGAAAGACGGTCAACGTGATGACTGACTCCGAATCAGAGAAAACTAGAAACCAGGTCCAAACACAACACAGAAATCTAAAGAACCCAAGTTCCAAGGTACTATGGTGTGGGCTGCTGCGTGCTCTATAATTCAAGATGCTATTGTTGGAATGCTAAGTGTGCCCCTTTCAATGCCATCGAATACACCATCACGGAGGAAAACAGCAATCCTTCTATCGATTTATTATTGATTTTCCTGTTTCAAAAAATTTGAATAGCTGTTCAGTCTATTAAATGGACCAAGTAGGAGCTACATGTTTAGAATATATTACCAATGTTGACTATACATGTGGAAGGCAGTTGGAGCTTTGGTAGCTAGTCAGAGAGCACATCTGGTGTTGGAGACACAGGCTGGGGATCCCCTGAGTGGAGGAGATGCAGAAAGCCATAGGCGTTGGTCAAAGTGTCAGGGTCACTGATAACTCAAATATCCACTGTGAACTCCTTGCCCTGTTGGCCATCCTCCAGCATGGCCCATCCACTCCCAAGCTCCCAGAGAGGCCTCCTGGATGTACCTCTTCTCCCGGAGCCCTACCCGTCAGACCCAAAGGGGCAGAGTTCCCTTTCCACCTCCTTACCATCTCCTGACCCAGACGCCTTCTATCTCCACTCTCACCACCGCAGTCTGAATAGAGTCTTCTTCGTACATTTATCCTTGCTATCCTCCCAACCAGCAATGCATCAGACCCAGAGATCATTTTAGGATCCAAATCTGATCGGGCAATTTCTCAGCTTTGCATGGCTCAGGCTTCCTGTTTGTCTTCAGATAAAGTGGGGTGACCATACACCCCAACTGCCCAGTATAATCTCAGTCTATGCCTGTGTCCCACCATGATCGTCAGCAGCAGCTGCTTTCACGGTCTCATGTGTCCCTGTTGGATGGTGAATTGTGACCACCCTAGTTCATGTTCAGTATCCTTACTGTGCCCACCCTGTCACTCCCCCTTTCTCCCTGGGACATCCATCTCTGCCCTGCAGACACTCTGGTCTCCTGCAAGTGTTTTGGAAGTGGCATGCTCCCTCCTGACACAGGGGTTCCCCACCTGAAATGTTTCTGTACCTCTCCGCCCACCCTCTCCAGATGTTTGCCTGACTGGCAGGTAGCCTCCAGGGTGAAACGTCCACAATCCCCCCTACACACACACACACACACACACACACACACAGGATATTTTTTCCTATTACATGTTTAACTCATTGTTCGTCTTAGCACTTGAATAGTACACTAATTGTTTATAAGTATCCAACATCTACAATTTTCTTCCCTAGAGGGTAGCTTTGGGGAATGCATAAATGCAGAAAATCCCACAGATACTGCTTGTTTGTGACACTATAAGGACAATTATTTGTCAAATGAATTAATGAATGAATGATTTTAGTAGAAGGTGAGAAAATAAAACTGTATAGCATCTGTAAATGGATATAACTTCATGAGGACACAACTGGCCACCTTCAGGAAAGGGATTCATCTCAGGGATTTATCTAAGAAATAGAGAATTAAAGCCAACCAGGGAGGAGGAGGTGAATGGCTGAGGGAGCGCTTATGGCAGATCAGGGAGGGAAACAAAAGCAAAGCTATGCCATACAGTCTTGTTTTTCTACTTTCTGAGCAAAGGTGATACAATTCCACCAAGTTTCAAAAATAACTGTGGAAGCAGGTGCACGGCTGAAGATGTGTGAGAGATGCTCGCGTCAGCGGTGGGCACCAGAAGAGCCAGAGAGATACTGCTCACACAGAACCCCCACGTCTCCCAGCCTATCCCCAGATTAGCACCGTCCAAAGTCTGCAATTTTAACTCAAATGAGACTGGAAATTTAGTTCCTAAACCAAGAGGAAAGCTTCCACCATCGCGCCAAGCAAACTCAACCTGAAGCTACAAATGCTGATGGTCACGCTGACCGCTGTTTGGAAGGTTCCTACTGCTTAGAAACCGGAAAGCAGTCAGTGGGATTTAGGGCTGCACTAATCCGATACAACTCTCTGCAATGATGGAATGTCGTGTGGGGTCACCACGCAATATGGCAGCCTCTAGCCACGTGTAGTCACTGCACGCTTGAAACGTGGCCAGTGCGATTGAGAAACTGAGCCTTGAATTCGATGTTGTTTTAATTAATTTAAATTTAAATAGTGGCTACCATGCTGAGCAGTGTAGGTTAGGAGACAATAACCCGGCAAGAGTTGGAAAGGACTGGGATTAACAACACCATCCTGCAAGGTCCTCAAAGTGTTAAGACTGTCCTGAAATATAGATAAACAATGTGAAGGCCAACTGAAAAAAAGAAAAAAACGAGAGGAAGACACTCGCATGGCTGTGCTTAGAGAAAGCTAGGTCAGCAGCACTCAGGTGGAGGTAGAGGCCATGGGAGAGGAGAGAGTGGAGGTAGGAAGGTAAGAAAGGAGGCCTGTCACTGTACTGTCATCCCTTTCACTTCCTAAATCAGCCCTGACATGGGAAATCAGTTCAGTAGTAAAACTCGGGCCCCAGAAGCTCCTTCTGTCAGGAGCATGGCTCTTAAGCAGGTCATTAGGTCAGAGAGAGGGTGAGCCCCTGTGGCCATGGGCGAGCGTAAATCAGAGGACTGACCATCAAGCTGAAGGGTTAAGAGCTTGTGGGAGAGGCCGAGTGTTATGTGACTGGTTTGTTAGAGAAAGTGTTAAGTCAGTGGGAAATTGCCTTAGGAACAGCAGGCAATCTCACGGCTAGAACAGGAACACGTCCCAAGGTTGCGGTGCTGAGTTCAAGTTGGCTATATGACAGCTGATGGACTCAGAAGGCTTCTGTGTTTGTCTTTCTTTCTCTTTGCCCTTCCAAGCCACCCATCTTTAAAGCTGTCTTATCATCAATAAAACATGAGTAATAATGATATTGTAACCGTGCAGCATTGTTATGGCTTCAATATATTGTTTACTTTATACCTAATGCACAGTAGCTGCTCACAAAATTCTGTGTGTGCATTTTCTATTCTCTCTGTAATGTCTCCTCATGAGATTTGTCTTTTTCCATAATTTACTCATTGTCTCCAAAGACATTGCCAGCCCTCATACAGCCCAGATATAAAGACACAGTTCTTCCAGACTGACAGCGAAAAAGTATCCTTTTAATCTTGGCCGTGGCGCCATTGTCACAGGACAGCCCTTTGCTGTGTGACACTACAAATTGCTAAAAATAACAAAAAGGGTATGAAATAAATACCGACACAATAATAATAGTATTATTAATTATTAATAAGTATAACAGTAATAATAATAAAATAATAAAAATAAATGGCCAGAGCAGAGAGGAGTCTATCTTTGTGTCCCTGAACTCTGAGGAAAGGAAGCAAAGAAACGATTACATGTCCGATGCCTACTGTGAGTCACTGTCCCTTACACGTGGCCTCCCACTGCATCTTCCCCTAACTTCTGGGGAATGCTTAGAGCATAGAGAGTCCCCCAGGGCGTGGGAGAGAGGAGAAAGGCGAGGGCGGCAAGGACAGGGCATATAAGGCCCAAGCAGCCATGCTAGTATTTAGGACTCTGTTAGAAGACAGGCATTGGACAATCCACTGAAGAATATTAATAAAAGAAATGGTTTGTTTGAACTGAGAAAGACATAGAGAGAAGATTCTGAAACTCAGGCATCAGAGAAGCCTATGTCTTCTGTGTGTGCGGAACTTGCACTCTCTTGTACATTCACTTGTGGTCTCAAGTCCTCGATATTCCACCACTTGAGTTGGGAAAATAACAAAGGTGGGGAGAAAAGCAGGAAGCCTGCTGAAATAGCCTCCACAAGGGCAGGTGAGGACCTGAGGTAGGTGTCAGCCATGGTAAAGAGAAAGGTGGGCACGTGAAGAAGACATTTTGGTGAAAGACATGACAATGCATCATTGTGATTTATATGTATGTTAATTATGCATTAAAATGAGCAAAGAAGAACAAGATTTCCTAGTAATACATATTTTCACTCAAAAAATCACTCTAGGTTTACCAGTTTTAACTCTTCCCTGCCAACTTACCAAATCTCTCTTGGAGTTCAAACCAGTGTTCTTTTGGACAGATACCACTGGTGATAGCAATTTAGCCCTCTGTGAATTGTAAAGGTTCTCTCCTTGCCCGTGTGACTTATTTGCTATCTCAGCTATTCAAATTCTTCCTTCTCTTTGGTTCCAACTGGGAAATGCAATCCTGTGTGCCAGGAATACCCCATGATATGAATCTCTTGGCTGTCCTCACCCACTTCTTACCCACCCTCAAAGTGTCTTCAGCCCCTCCAGCCATCCTAAACTTTTCCAACTACTTGAGTTCCACCTTCTGTGAGATATTAGTCCACACAAGAAAATTCTCCACAATTCATTTCTCAATTAGAATCTCACTTGAACTCAACCATTCCTTAAAGACCATATTGGTCTATCACATTTTAGAGTTATAGAAACTAAACGAGCATACAGAAAGCGATAAACTGTCTTCCTAGAAGAGTGTACAAGTATGCACAACATTTATGTACAATTTTACAAGATTTCAAGACCCCCGAAACACAACTACAGATCCTTCACCAAGTCAAGATACCATATTGCCAACTTCCAGGCTACTGTTCTTTCATTGGACAAGATTGTGTCAGACATGTTGATGTTACAGCCCCAATTACACTTTAAGCTCCCTGAGAACTATGAGATGTCTTTTGCTACCTGGCTTCTCGCTGATTTACTGATAGGGTTGGAAGTGGTATAGACCTGATTTGGAATCCTGGATCCATCCAATATCAGCTGGGTAACTATAAGCACATCAATGAAACACATTCTCAGCATCATTTCCCGCACCTGCCAATGTGAGTAATTGTACCTAATACACAAGGCAGCTTCGGAGAACACCTGAGATTGTCTATTGAAAACATCCAGCCATGCACGCAGCACACGGTAAAAACTCCTTCAATGTTAGTTTCACTTACCTCAGGAAAAAAACTTTTCAAATAATGTAGGTCTTAAAAATGCTGTCAATGTTTGGAACAAACACAGCAATAAATGGAACAGAAATGGATGTAAGTTATTAATAGCATCCCCCCTAGGGTTTGCAGCTCACGTAAAACTGTGAGCATTAATTTGTAAGCTGAGGTGTGTGGCCAATATTATGAACCATGACATAGCTAACGTGCAGACATGGAAGATTTCAATGTAGTCTTCTGCAATAGTTCACACCCTGAGCTCACGTTTCCCCAACAGTTTGTATACATAAATGAGGACTCTTCAGTTGCAAGTAACAGAGCATTTAACCAGAACTGGCTGAACACAGAAAGGAATTACGGGCTAGGTAATGCAGGTGGCCTGATTAGTTACAAATCAGATGAGGCTTTATCCTGGGCCTCAATGGATGGTGTGACCAATATCCGACTTCTTGATTCTCCCTCTCTCTTCCTTCATTTCTTCTCTCCTCCCTCCTACAACCCTCCATTTCTAGGTTTGCTTCTGGGTTCTGCTCTTCCTCAGGCCCTCTCCCTCTCTTCACAGTCTCAGTACAGCTGACAGCAGTTCCTAGGCCTATGTGCTTTCTGCCACATTTCCAATGAAAACAAAAGAATCTGCTTTCCATAAAAATGAATTGAAATCTAGTCCCATTGGTACTGTTGGAGCAGGGTCATGTGACCTGCTCTGGGTAGACAAATCCCTGTGGCCACAGAGCTGGACATGCTGGATGTCTGGAGCCCAATGACCCCACCATTAGAGGTAAAGGTGGAGTCTATGCTGCCAAACCACGTGTCTGAGAAAATATGGCAACCATAGACGGGGATAAGGGGATGCAGTGGGCTGAATGGGAGTCTCGAAACCCCAGAATGTGACTTTATTTGAAATAAGGGCCTTTGCAAATGTGTTTAAGGTAAAGACCTTAAATAGATCATCGTGGATTAGCGTGGCCCTAACTCTAATGATGAGCGTCCTTATAAGAGACAGAAAAACAGAAGATACAGACACACAGAAGAGAGAAGTTTATGCGAAGACGAGGCGGAGATTGGAGTGATGCGGCCACAAGCCAAGGATGCCTGGAGTCATCAGAAGTTGGCAAAGGCCAGGACGCATTCTTCCCTAGAGCCTTTGGAGGGCGTGTGACTTTGCCAATGCCTCAGTTTCAAACATCTGGCCTCCAGATCTGTGAGACAACCAATTTCTGTTGGTTTCAGCCACCCAGTTTGTAGTCATTTGTTACAGCAACCCTAAGAATTTAAGGTGGAGGTGGCAAGGGCGGAGACAATGAACCCTGGAGAAATATTCAGGAATAATACACTTAACAAGACCCATCAACAGATGCAAATTACTGAGGACCAACTAAAAAGCAACCTACTTTCTACATTGACACTGAATCTGCATGTTGTACCAATCACCATTCTAGGTACTTGCAACGGAGTAATGAACAAAACAGTCTCCATCTTCAAAGGGCCCAGCATCTAAAGGTTAGACAAACACACACAGAGCACAAAGCCCCAACCTGAGGCAGACAGTGCTGCAGGAGACGTAGCAAAGGTCCCAGCGTGCTCAGAGAGAAGGCTCTCCTAATCCAGCCTGGGAGCGACAGGGGTGGCAGGACCAAGGGAAGGACAGCAGCAAAAGCTGCCTTCAGAAAATAAGTCTTGGCTTCTATCTAATAAGCTGAGAAAGAGTTAATCCTCAAACAAGGAAGGAAAGGGATTGTCCCTGGCCCTAACATCTCTAGAGACCGTCCAGGTTCCCAATGAGAAACACGGCAAATCTTTTGGTCTCTCTAGGGTATCATTCATTCCTCACTTCTCCACTCCTTCAACAAGCACATTCACAGCTCCTCCTGGGGACAGCCCTGTCCCTAGAGCTTCTCCCACTTGGAGGTAAACATTTTCCGGGTACACCTTTCTTTTTTCTTGTGTTTTCTGCATACCACCAAGCCAAGAATCTCCTTTTCCCCTTAGTTCTGACAACCAGATCCGTTAAGGCTGGTTGCCTCCATTTGCCTTGGACACATCTTCTGCATATAGATTGATGAGTTTAATCAGCGAATCAGGAGAAAGCCTGGGGCATCAATCACTGTCAACGGACCTTCTTTCTAATTTCTGATTTGCTGCTTCCAGTTATGAAAGCAACAACAGTTTCTCTTAAAGGCGAAGCCAAGATGCCCAAAGTTTTGAATTTGCATTTGGTAGGAAAGTTCCATAACATCTTTCCATTTAATCAGAGAGAGAGACAGAGACAGAGACAGAGACAGAGACAGAGACAGAGACAGAGACAGAGACAGAGACAGTGGGGAGCTGACCTCCTCATACAGGCGCCATGCTTCTCCGGTCATCATGCTCCTGGTACCATTACTCAAAATCCAGGCTGAGGAGAATATCATGTTCATGATTCCTTTAGAATTTGAAGGAGCATGATTCCTCTTCCTTCCCGTCCCACACTGACATCTTCTTATCTTCCAGTTGGTTTTAGAAAGGATCCTGACAAGACACGACATAGATGAACTTTGTGATTTTTTTTTTCCTGTTGAGGTAAAAGACTGTATTTCCACAATTGTTTTTCAAAGAGAAAATAGCCTGGTGCTACCTAGGTGGACGGCCCCGCATTCTCAGCAGGATTGTATGACAGCCGATACCTGATCTTTTCATTTCACTAATGTGCACTAACTAAATACAGCATCTAAAATACTCCCGCCACATAGCCTCCCCCGACACTTGGGAAACACAATCTGATGATGTCAACCACAAAACCAGAAAATGGGTCTAAATTTGCAAAAAGAGTTCAGAAACCTTGCATTGACATTCCTTCAGCAATTCATTAATCCATGCCTTCAACAAATACACATTAAATGTCTAATATGCCACAGACTATTCTAGGTTCTGAACAAACAGCAATAAAGAAAACTGCTCTGTACTCATGGAGGTTATATCGTGATGTACAAGCCCCTCCATGATCTGGACCCCCTATAATTTTGAATCAATTCACTGAGGTGTAATTTACATTAAAATGCAACTATTTTAAGCACAATTTAATGAGGTTTGAGAAAAGAATAAACCCATGTAGCTGCCACCACCATAATGAGAATATTTTCATTACCCCCAAATTCTCTCATGCATCTCTTCAATCGCCCCCTCGGCCTTCCTCAGACAACCACTACTTACCTTTTTGCCACGTTAGATAGCTTTGTCTTTTCCAGACTTCCAGATAATTGAGACACATGGCATGTACTGTTTATGTCTTGCTCCTTCACTTGAGATGTTTTCAGATCCTCCTCGTGGCTTTAAGTATCAGTTATTTGCTACTTTTTATTACTGAGTAATATTTGATTGTGTGGATATACCACAATTTATTTATACATTCACTTGCTGATGTAGGTGTGGATTATTTCTCGGTTTTGATTATTAAGAATAAGCTATAATGAATGTATTGAACATGGGCAGATATTTTCATTTCTCCTGGATACAATCATAAAAGAGGATTTGCTGATAAGTATGTTTAACTTTGTCAGAAACTTACAAAATGTTTTCCATTTCTCAATGTATGAGAATTCTAGATGCTCCATGTCCTCTCCATCACTTGGTATTGTCTCTCTTTAAATTTTAGTCATTTAGTGAATGTGTTGCCGTAGCTCCTTGTAGTTTCAATTTGTATTTTCCTGATGATTAATGTTGCGATGCTTTTTCGGGAGTATATTGGATCTCTGTACATCTTATGTGGAATGTCTGTTCAAAACTTGTATCCATTTTTAAAGTGATCTGGTCATTTAATTATAATTTAGTTGTAGGTGTTCTTTATATTATCTGGGTATCAGTCCTTTGTCAGATATATGTATTGTATATATTCCCCACCCCCTCCCAGTATGTAACTTACTTTTTCATTTCCTTAATGAGTTCTTTCAAAGTGAAGGTGTTTTTAAGTTAGCACCTTTTTTCTTTTATGATTTGTCAACAAAATCTTTGCCTATCCCATTTGCAAATACTTTTTTCTATGTTCCTTCTAAAAGTTGTATAGTGTTGTAGTTTACATTGATTTATATGATCTGTTGCAATTTAATATTTGTGATGTGAACTAAGCATCAAGGTTTTACTCTCCCCAAATTCCAAAGTTGTTCCAGTACCTTTTGTTGAAAAGATGGTCCTTTGTTCATTCGGTCTTTTGTTGAAAATTATTTGACAAAATGTGTGTGGATTTCCAGTTTGTCTGTACCATTGCATTGACTCAGATGATTATCTCTACATCTTTATTTCACCTTCATTTCTGAAGGGTCTTTTCTATGGATATAGAATTTGGGGTTGATTTATTTTTCCTTTCAGGATATAAATATGTCATTCAATGGACTTTTTGGCTTGCATAATTCCTGACACAGAACTCCATGATTATTTTTAAGTTGGCCTCTTTGTATGTAAAGTGTCTTTATTCTTATGCTGAATTTAAAAGTAGACTTTTTAAAAATTTTAGAATATTTTTAAACTATAGAATCAATGCAAAGATAATATAGGGTATTCCTGTACACCCTACATCTGTTTTTTTCTATTAACAGTTAATGACCCAATATTGATACATTCTAGTTAACTAAACTCCATACTTTATTCAAATTTCCTCATTTTTTCCTAATGTCCTTTTTATGTCCCAGTATCCTATCCAGGGTACCACATTCCATTTAGTCTCCATGTCTCTTTAAGATTCCCTACATTGTGACAGTTTCTCAAACTTTGTGATGACCTTGACAGTTTTGAGGAGTACTGGTCAGGAATTTTGTAAAATATCCTAAATAGTGATGTTTCTGATGTTTTTCTTATTGTAACTAAAGGTTATAGGTTAGTGGGAGGAATACCACGGAGGTTAAATGTCATTCTCATCACATCATATCAAAGGAGGGTACGTATTATCAAAGTGACTTATCACTGTTGATGTTGACCTTGATCACCTGGTAAGGTCGTGATTGTCAGGGGTCACTCTGGCTTATTTATAGTCCATAAGTGTTGACTCTGTTTCATAGGTGTTTGCAGACACCTTGGCCCCTCCAGCACTGGGAGTGACTGAATGCTGCTGCACCCCCGCCCCCCCGACTTCCTGCAGACCTGGCCCACCGGTGGGTCCTCTTCCTCGCTACGTGCTGGGGTTATGGAGAAGAGACTTATCACTTTCTCCTTGGAGTCCAATCACCATAGCATTTTCTGGAAACACTCTTCGGACTTCCTACGGAAAATCAAATCGAGCTACTGCTCTGCTTAAAATGCTTCGATGTATTTCCATTTACTGGAGGATAAAGTACAGGATCATTAACCATAGCCCACAAGGTCCTGCTCGGAGAGATCCCTGTCAATCTCCCTTCAACTCCCTCCCCATTCTCCACAGTATCTGTGTTTCCTGTGGGCCTGGAGTCTCCATGGAGGCAAGAAACACAAATGCTTGGATTACCACTTGGAGCATAGCACACTGCCTGAAACAGAGTAGATTATGTTTGTTAGTAATACCCCTGTCTGCCAGCGACAAACAATGTTTTCAACCAAATGCCATTTACTCTTCATTCATTAAGAAATTTGAAGGCAGGCTGTGCCAAGATTGGTTTATCAGCTCAGGGAGACCACCAGGAAACCATTAGCTTCTACCCCTCATGGCCATAATGCTTAGCCTAATGGTTTTTCATGCCTAGAGTTCACACCTCATGGTTCCAAGACCGCTGTCACAGCTCCGATGATCATATCCTCACATGAGCACAACCAAGAATGGAAAGCAAAGTGTGACTACAGTGACAAAGACTTCTTCTCATGAGACCTTCTCCTTTTATCAGAGTAGAATCTTCTTTCCCAGAAGCCTTCTGTGGATTTCCCTTCGCATCTTATTATCTCTAACTGGGCAACTGGCCACTCCTAGCTGCAAGGGAGGCTGGAGATAAGTGAGGCAAAATGGGCCTGGGGATAAATGTGGAGCAGCCAATCCCCAGTGTTTGCCATCTGGTGTTCAGGAAACATGGGGTGAGAGGTAAGCACAGCATTTGTTTGAAAACACTAGCACCGAACACAATCTCTGGAGTCACTTCATTGTTAATATTGGGTCAATTCCTTACCTTCTTTCACAACTGAAGCTCAAAAAGTCCGAAGTCACAGAACTAGTGAAGTGCTGAAATCTGACGCTGTCAGAATCCAAGCCATTTCTAATTTCATAAGCACAGCATTCCTGTGAGAGACCTTAACGATCCAAAGCTGAGCTGTCTCCCCCAGGGTGACATTTGTCACGGTCAGACTCTCCAGAGTTACCAAATTCTGCTCAAGCAAATGGGCATTGGTGAAGTAGGAGCTCCACTGTCTGCAACTGCTCAGAGTTTCCATTCAGAGCTGCTTCTTGCATTATTATTCGTCAGTTATAACGTATTTCTGGGACCAGCCAAGGACTTATTAAACGCAATGCACTGTGGTGGGTCGTGCAATTTATGTTTTTAATTTTGTAAACAGTGCCAAGTTGCTATGGTCAAAAGAGGAGTTTGGGTTTGTATATTGCAAATATAGCCTTCTGGTTACGTCATGCCATAGCTGCCAAATATGGCCTTGTTCAGCAACGTCCGTGTGACAGCTGCACTGCTATTGCCATTGAATTATCTCCACAGAAAGGGAGAGATAAAAGGCATCAGTAATGTGTGGCATGTGACACATATACATATACGTACACACACACACACACACACACACTGGGGGGCACAAAAGGGACCCCTTGATGAGCTCAGAGCCACACATTCCAACACAAACACACTGTTGCCCAGAAACTTGGCTTTGTCATACTGTCTTGTGGAATCCCCTTTATTTTCTACTTTTCCTACGACTGATAAAATTTTGGCTAGTGTAATTTCAACTGGAATGCGGTCTCCATGCCAAAAATATAAGGAATAAGACACCAAACTACTTATCATAACTGTAACAATCAGACAAACAGCAAAGCCTTAGGTGTCTCTCGCCTTTATCACAGTGTGCATTTTCAATAATGGAACGCTAGGACTTGGCACCTATTGCCAGAGTAGAGGTGAAGGGAACAAGAGTGTGTGGTAGGGTAGGGGAAGGAAGTATCCCAATGTGTCGGCGGCAGATTGTTTGGAACAATAGAGGCACATCTTCCCCACCTTAACAAGCCACACATTTTGCTATGTAACTCGCAGCGCCCTCCCACGGTGGGCGGGACTGTCTGCCTCACTCTTAGATTCAGGCTTCAGGACTTATCTGTGACTGGTTTTGGACCATGAGGTGTTAGAAAATTAGAAGCAGACTTTTCCAAAAGCCTTTGCCCGCTTCTACTTCCTCTCTTCCTCCTCTAAAATCACCCTGAGAGCATGGCGAGGCCAGCCTGCTGGGTGATAAACGTGTTGGCCAGAGCCAGGGTGGCCCACTTGTCTGGGCCAAGGCCACACTAAACCAGCTGACAGCTGGCTGACCCAAATGTGCAGCTGACAGTCGATGCTTGAGTGAGCCCAGCTGAGACCCAAAGAGCCACCCAGCTGCCCTATAGAATTGAGAACAATAATAAGTGTCATTTCAAGCCACTGAGTTTGGAGGTAATTTGTGGCAATCAATGAATGGTAAACATAGCTGGTTATAGATCTAGACCTAATTACCCAAATGCCTGATTTCAAAGGAGTGATTCATACCCCGCCCCACGGGCCCCAATTCTCCAGTTTTACAGAAGGAAAAACTGAGGTGCAGTGAAATGGAGTCACGTAAAGCAATACAGGTAGGGAAAACTATTGTTACTCATTTTAAAGCCTGGCTTAATAATTTAGTTTCAATAACATATTCTAAGAATAGCACCTTCTTTTCAGCACACGATGACACGTACACAAGCTCTCCCTATGGCACCAGGGGCTCAGGGAGGGTTTAGTAAATGCATCGCAGAGTGAAAGGCAGTGGGATTTTGCCTGCAGGTTGTCTGCCCCACCAGGATGGCTCTCCATCCCAACCAGACCTTCCTCCCAAGCTCACTGTTCCCACCCACACTGCCCTCTCTCAGGCAGCAGGGGTCTTTGACCCTCCTCCTTCACCCATAATACTCAAGCCAGCCCTTTACCAGCCATTCATGCATCCTTCTTCTGCAGAGTCTGAATACAGGCCCTCGTCACTCAACTGGGCCCCAACGTGGGCAGGGTACTCGCCAGGCCCAGCGGTGTGGAGATAACACAACACGGCCCTGATCCCTCCCCACCATTCAAGACTGTGATGGTTCAGCCCTGTATCACTTCTCAAGCTCACCCACGTGCTTTTAGTTCCCGTCTTCCCCTTGTGCCTCAGAAAATATCACTTCTAACTCGTAGACATAATCCAAATGCCAAGCTTGATGCACGGTCTTCTCAATGCAAGGTCTCCCCACTTTTATCTGTCCACACCCGGCCCACGTTTCAAAATCTACTTTCAAAACACTACTGCATCCAGAATTGGTGTATATGCCCAGAAAGTGATGCCCTTATGCTCTCAGATTTCCCTTAAGGTGTCACTAGGATACCCTGGCCCACGCACCGTGGTTTGGCACCTATAGCATGTACTGCTGTGCTAATTGTACTTCTTTATATGTGAGACCTTGTCTCTGACCCGTGGCATTTCCTGACATTGAGTAGGGCTAGGAATTGAACCCCGGACTGTTGACATCCTGGGTCAGGGTCCTTACCCTAGACTTCTGAATATTTTTCTTATGACGTGACTTCAGGCTATCTCTAAGAGTTTCAATGACGATGGTCTTTACTCAATGAAGGAATATCTTCTTTGAGAGATAACTGTCTAGAGACGGAGCCTCTGCAGCCACAGACTAGCCAGGTCTCCCCGACTTCGCTGCTCCTTGATCACGGCCCCTCTCCCTGCCCTGACTCTGAAGTGGTCTCTAGTCTCAGAAATCAAAATCAAAATGAAGCACAAGGAAACAATGAACTGTCATCTCTTACTTGAAGCTCTTTTCTCTCCTACCCTGTGTAGGTCATCTCAGTTGACACTCTGCAACCCTGTCCTACACAGATCAAGCCACCCCTTCCCCAGGAATTGAGAAGAGATTCTATTTTTGTTTACCTGCATCCACGTGTTTAGGTACATTTGCCAAACATTTCAGAGCAGCCTTGAGCACAGAGACTCTCACAGCTTCTACAGGCGCTCCAGCCTGGTGAGTGCAACCGTATGCAATGCTCCAGGCAATCTATGTTACCATTTGATGAAATACATATTTAGGAAACTTAATATGAATATTAATTAGCCCATAGGGGCAGTGACTTTTTAAGAGTAATTCCACTCTACTGTTTGAAAAACATTTCTGAGAATTCTGAAAAGAAGGAACTGCAACACATGCTTTCTTTTAATTCCGTGTGCCAGAAACAAGTCCCACCATGTCATGAAAAGACGACTCTCAGAGTTCAGGTTTTCTGTCGCACGAATGTAAAGCATCAGCCCTCCCATGCAATGTCTTTTTATCTCATTTCCCAACTTTCCAAGCACCCACATGCAGAGATTTTTGAATAGATACATATGTATGTGTGTGTGTGTGTATATACATACACACACACACACACACACACACATATATATGTATTGAATTCAAGTTCAGAGCAGATTTTACACCTGGTTAGGAAACAAGAGGCTCTTGAAGCCCAAACACAGTACTAACCCCTTTTATATGCATTATGTTAATTTCCCTTATTTTATTATAAATAACCCTATGGGAAAGCTGGCATTATTCTCATTTCATTCATGCAGGAACTGGGTATTGGGAATTTAAGTGACTTGTATCACCATGTGACTTGTTGGTAGAGTGGTTGGGATTCAAACCCAAGACAATACGATTCTAAAGACCATGTTGTTTCTACTTCAGAGAATTGACTCTACTGAATGACTTGGAAGAAAGACATCTTAAAGAGCATTGGAACTGTATCTATCAGTGTTCCCCAGGGAAATAGAATCAATAGAATACACTATGTCTCTCTCTCATACACACACACACACACACACACACACACACACACACACACACGCTTATTCATTTCAAGGAATTGGCACAGTAAGTGATGGAGGCTGGTAAGTCTGAATCCATAGGGCATGCAGGCAGGCTGGAAACTCAGGCATTATTTTCCTCCAGGAAACCTTATTTACTTATTTTATTTTGTTTGCCATTAGGCCTTCAACTGGTTAGATGATGCCCACCTACATTATCAAGCGTAATCTCCTTAGCATCAGCTGATTGTAGATGTTCACCACGTCTGCAAAATACCTCCACAGAAACATCTAGATTTGTTTTTTAGTAAATAATTGGGTGCTATCGTCCAGCCAAGTTGACACATAAGACTAACCATCACTGGGCCCAAATGCCTGACTCTCGCATAAATCCGCACAGCTTTATGATAAGCCCAGGGAGACCACAATCCTATCTGTCACCTTATCTGGAAAACACGCAAATGAGTCCAAGCAGCACTATTAATACATTTTAACATTTAAATTTTAAAAAAGTAAGCACCTACTTAGAACCTTAGCACTAGTTTTGATTTAAAAAGGGGGGATAAGAGAACACAGAATTAAAAGATATTCTCTGGAAGAGTTAAGAAAACCAACTTGGAGGAAAGTCGGTTGTTTGTTTTTGGTTGAGTACTATGATCATATGGTCAGTGAATAAAATCTGTAATTTATTTGCTTTTTAAATTTTTTGGAGAGTATCTTTATTATCTATTGCATGTTCAAATAATATTACATGTTAAAACACTGAATTTTTTAAACAAATTTATCTTTGTCTGTTAAGTATATGTATTCACTTGTATCTACATGTGTTTCTGTGTGTACATACATACAAATATGCATACATTATGTATCTGTGTTTGAGGCAGCATCTTAATTGTGTTAATCAAATCTTCTATTTCCATATTTATTTACCTCTATTTCTATTTCTGAAAAATATTAACACCTACTACCATGATTGTATATTTTTCTATTTCTCATCCATGAAATTATTGCTTTATATTTTTTGAACCTATACAATTAGCTGCATAAAAGTTTATGCCTGTTATATCTTCTTGGTATGCTGTATATTTTATTTATAAAAAATATCCCTTTCTGTCTCTTTAACTACCTTTCATCTTGAATTGTTAAGCCTATATTGATATTACTGTAAAATACATTTTATTTTTATCTGGCACATGCTTTCCACACTTTTCTCTTGAAATGACTTGTGCTATTGTGTTTTAATTGTATTAAGTACTATCTGTAAGTAAAATTTTCTTTTGCATTTTATTTTATATTTTAACTCAGTCCCTTTTTATAAAGATAAATTTAACTTATTCACACTTATGGTCATTACTGATAGATTTTGACTTATTGCTTTAGATTTCTATTTTTTTAGCACTACATTTTGTTGTTTCTTTTTGGTTCTCATTTATTGTATTTTGTGACTTTTATTACATTAAAATTTTCATACTTAAAGAGCATTGGGGCAAAGAATTATCATTGGAATGCACACACACACGCACACACGCACACACACACGTATTTGCCTACGTTTTGAGTGTGTATCTGTCCTAGTTGAATAAATCATTCACAGGGGAGTGACACATCAACCCTGAAGGCAGCTTGTATTAGTAGGACTGAGTTCCACAAATGGAATTAAGAATTGGTGAGCTCCCTGGAATTTATGGGGGATTATTTGCATTAATGGCCCAAATTCTTTATTCTCCCTGTACCCATGCTCTTTGCAATGTGACTTTTGAGCTCCTTCCATCAACAGCTTGGTAATATTTTAGTCTCCTCACTTGTTTTGACTAATGGGGTGTCAGCATTTGTGATAGAATCAGAGATCTGAAAAAGTGCTTTGTTCATTTATGCTTCCTTTGTGCTCCTCAGACTTTACTATGAGAATATGTCTAACCTCATCTGATGGAGAATGAAACGCATGGAGCAGAGTTGGGCCATTTGTCCCAGGCTAGGCTGTCCATGATGTGTCAAGAGCCAGTGACCCCCATCCCTTGAAAGAGCAGTGGCAAACCTAGAATAACTGTCCAAGACTAGAATAACTAGAAATAGAATAACTATTTCTAGAATAACTAGAAAAACTGCACATAATGATCTAAATAAATGCTTATTATATCCAACTACTAGGTTTTGGAGTGACTTTCTACAAAGCACTTCTGTGGCATTTGAAAACTGATATGGCATGGATGAGAGAAAGTGAATTTGTCATGAGCTTATAGAAGGATCAATTGTCCCTAAGGATATCAGAAAGAATCATTCCAAATACTAAAAATGAACTTAGATAATGCTATTATGGTTTCTTGAGATCAATTGTAAATGTAAAAAGAAGCTTCTATTAATAAAAAGGATGGGAATATGTTATAATCTGCATAATGTCCTATATGATTAATTTTCATAACCCAATATTTTCAATATGGGTTGCATAAGGCAGATGTTTTAAATCCCAAAAGGGTATGTATTCTTACATTTTTTAACTCATAGAGCAGTGTGGTTTGGAAAGTGAAAGTTCTGATTTGAACTACAGGAGTTCCTTGGAAGTGTCATAACGTGGGAGCAAATTCAGGATCACCACATCCTATCAATGTCGTGCTTGATTCACCAAGACTGAAGGAATATCAGATAACGAACTACCTCAGTTCACTCAGTGAACACTGACTGAGCACCTACAAAGGCTGACAGTTCAACAGTAACCTGTCCCTTCTCCAAGAACCTCCAGCACTAGTGAGGCTCATAATTATGTGATTCAGGGGAGCTTCATCTGGACCTTCCCTCTACACCTGTCCAGGGTTTCTTTCTGGGGTCACTATCTGCCTCCTTGCTTTTCTAGGTGTGCTGGCTCATCCATGAAACCCTGCTCCCCTGTCTCCGGAAACTCTGGTCTTCCTTCTAAACATCTTCTGCGGACGCTTCTTACTAATCACTATCTCCTCCTCTGAGTTTTATCTATGCCTCATATAGATCTCGATTACTCAAATATTATGCCAACTACACTTATTGTTTGCATGTTTATTTCTGTAGGTGCTTCTATTTGTGAAGTGCTGGTTAGGTGGGGTTAGATTGGTATCCAGAGAAGAAAGGGACCTAATATTGTCTGTTCAGTATATATATTCACCGAATGATAACTTATAATTTGTATCAGTTGGTATGCACTGTAACTAAAACCCTGTGTGTATGTGCATATATGGCACATATTGCATATATGCACATGCATACATATAGCCTACATATACATACACATTATATGTGACTATTAAAGAGTACATAATTTCAGGATTTTTAAAATTTATTAGAAAGGGAAAGCCAATAATCAGAATTAAGTCATAGAATGCTGTTCTGAAAGAAATTCAACAGGAGTCCCCAGTGTCAGTCAGAAGCATGCTGTTTCAGCACCACGGACAGTGGTGCCCTCGCTCTGGTCATCCTGTGACCGGCATCTAGCTCCCAATGAAACTTGTTACTATGGTGAAGGATGATGAAAAAGAGAGACAGCCTTTGCTCCAGCGCTCTTTGACTCCCATTTCAAAGGCTGTATACCTTTGAACCAGGGAACCTCAGTCTACAGCAAACACCAGGATATGTGTGCTGTTGTGTCTAAATGACACGGAAAATCTTACCATTTGCGGCATCCCCAGCTTTTTATAGTAGAGACTGGTTAGCTATAAGGCTTACACTTGGAGTTTAAGATGAGCAGTGAAGGCCAAGTGGTATCGACACAATGAGTGAAGCACTGCACGTTATGTCTGTGGGAAAAACTGACTCAGCGAAAACCTAAGTCATAACGTGACTAAAGGAGAGTTCAGAGGAGGAAGTGAGCAGCTGGAGCTGAAGTGCCTGGGGAAGAATAAACAAATGAGAGGATGTGCGCTGTGATGCCAACACCTGGCAGTGTGGCGTGTAGGGGAGGCCTTGACCATGCACAGAACACACCACATGGCATGTGACATCACAACAAGAGATGGAAGCAGAGGTGACTGCTACAAATGCAAATGACTTCATCCTCCTGGCATGGCTTTCCCTTTACCCTGATTTGGCCTAAGTCCTAAAACTTTACCTCATGCTCATTTCACCTCCTTGGTGGACACTCCCGGAACATGGTCTTGATTTACTCCTTCCAACCTAATCATCTCTCCTGCCTTCTGATTAACCAATTCATTCATGTATTTATTCAGCAGATGCTTATGTAGCACCACGTATATGCCAGAATCTCTTCTAGTCCCTTAAAAATCTCTCAAGTCACTAGACTGTCTTGTTCATTATTTATTCACTCACCTATTAACTCAATCATTATTTAGTGAGCACTCTGTTCAGAGATATCCCAGGTCCAAGGTGGCAAAGGTGAGGGAAACATAAGTTCTCATCAAGATGCTGACAGTTGAGTGGGTGAGACAGGTTTCGAAAAGCCATCATACCGCTGTGTGATAAGTCACTCGATAGAGAAAGATGCTATGGGAACACAGAGGGAAGGCAATGGCCACCTTTGGGGATTCTGGAAGATGCTTCAACCGCAAACATATATTGGGCATTTCACATGTGATCAAAATTGCACTAGGCACTGTCACTCTTGAATCCTCATAGCAACCCTACGAGGCTGACAAAAGAGGAGAAAACTGAAGTTGTAATGTTTCATTCCCACTCCAAGTCACAGAGGCTGCAAGTGGCAAAGCCGGGACTCAACCCCATTGCCTTAAGAATAGGTCTTTTCTAACTCAACTTGGCCCCCTTCCAATTGTCTCTGCAGGGGACTGCTTTGGAGTAGAGCCTTGAAGGACAAAAAAGTGGGACTTTGTCATGCTGCCACCTGTGAAGTGGCAGGGATGATGAGGAAACCTGGGTGAGGGGGCAGAGGGTCTCTCCCCAGGTGGTGAGCACCCCCAGCTGCTGTCCTCAAGGGAGGTCTCACTGTTTCTGTGATGAGAACCCACATGCCCCGGGGTGGTTTCTGTGGCAGCGTGAACCCCCTGGTGCCCTGACCCACCTTTGCCTGTCTCATTCTTCTTCGTAATTGGGCCGGCTGCCGCCCACTGCTTACCTGACTAGTGGGTTCACTAACCCAGCAGAAACGGGATCTAAGAGGATTAAAATACAAAAAAGAAAAGATAATACAAATTGAAAACAGCAGCTTCTCCAGCCAAGCTTTGGATTAGAAGTTGAGAAAGTGAATCAGAAAATTTTAAAAATTTGAAGGACGAGGTTTAAACGGTGACTGGGATGAGTCCTTTTGTAGCCAAGCGTCCTTGCATGCTATTGTTTCTGTTTTGAGTCAGTTCTCCGGGGAGAAGAATAAATGCCTTTGCCTGCCTGTCAGAGGCCGCCTGAGCTCTAGGTATGGCCTCACTTTCTGATCTTGCTCCCCACCACCTCCCTTCCGGCTCCCTCTTCTCTGTGCAGATGTCCTCATTTATTACCTTTGGGTCTTTGCTCCCACAGGTTTCTTCCCCCGGAATGCACGTCTCTGGTATCATTCCTTCCCCACATCCCACTCTTCTCTATCCATGTTCTCCCACCGTCTCTGCATTGGAGGTATCCCCCCGCCAAAGTCTGTTGCGTTCTGTCTGTCTCCCCAATTACTTGGCGCTTTTCTACCTCCAAATAACATAGTGTATGCATTTTCTCCCTTCGAGGACTGTTGACACAGAGGGCTGGAGTAATGCCCTCCTCCATAAAAATGACCTTATACTGTTATTTACAAACGTCTCTTTTGTATGAATGAGTGAGTGAATGAGTCAGTGCATCCAAAGCAACGTGATCCACCCAGACATTGCTCGATTATGCTGCTCCTTGGCTTCAAGCTCCTCTGTGCATTCCAACCTCCAAGGATGAGGCCCAATCATAGCGTCTCTAAGGGAGTAGCCTGCCTCTCCCCTCCCCTCCTGCGCTCGCCTCCTCCCCAGGCGCTCTTCTCTGGGCCCTCCTGGCCCCCATGAGAGCGTGCCACAAGCGCTCCACATGCCCGATTTGGCTTCTGCCAACGCCTGTCTGAAATCCCATTCCCAACCCTTCCTCGCCTCCTCTTTTCATGGAAAATCCTACTCATCCTTGAAGGTCTGCTTTGTTTATCACACCCCTTCCCTGAAGCCTTTCCTGATACCTCCGTGCCTAGCAATCCTTTCTTTGTCTGTGCTTTGCCCAGCCTGCCATTGGAGTACTATAAGACCACATCAGAGTTTCTGCTGCTTTGTTTTGTGACAATGGGTTTTTCCAGGGCAGAGGCTCAGTAATTTTCCACTGTGGTGGTTGTTAACAATGATTAAGCTCTTTCTACGTGTTAGGCCCGGTGCCCCCAAGCTTTGTGCCATAGACTCACCATAGCAAGAATTGTAGGGTGGCCTCACGCACATGCTCAGGAATGAATGCGCATCAGGCCTGGCTGGGCCCCCAGTCGTGCTTGTAAGCAGGACATTGCACCACCGGCCTCTGTCGCTTGCACCACCGGCCTCTGTCGCTTGCACCACCGGCCTCTGTCGTTTGCACCACCGGCCTCTGTCGCTTGCACCACCGGCCTCTGTCTCTTGGGCCACCAGCACAGAGTGGGGGTATCCTTGCTTCCCCCCGCACGTTTCCAGAAGGGCGAGCATAATATACCAATTGAACTCTTGCAAAAAGGCTTTACAAACATTACCTCACGTCACGCCTATAACATCTCAACAAGAAAAGTGCTACTATTTCTCTCACTTTGGAGATGAGAAAACCAAGGCTTACAGGCTGCTGAGTAACTTGCCCTGTGTCCCATGCTGTAAGAGACAAAGGCCAGACCCAGACCCTGGGCTTCCAGACTTGAGAGCTAAGTGTTTCATCCTTCATCAACCAACTGGGTTGCAGTTCATTTTTGCCCAATTCATGCAGAATTCTAACTAAATATTCAGGAGATTTCATGAGACAATCACAGCTTGCCCTCAGATAAGGCCCCTTGAAGTTCTGCTGCTGGTTTCCCCAGCCATCTCCCAGAGGTGAGAAACCCCTGTGTCAGCCTAAATGTCCTATCCTATTGCTCACAAGTGCCCACCCTCAGATGAGGGCTGGGACGGCCCCTCTGCCTGGGCTCACCGAGCAAAATCACAGTGAAGATATAGGACATTTAGGGGAGACCCTGATCATGCACAGAATACACCACATGGCATGTGACATCGCAGCAAGAGATGGAAGCAGAGGTGATATTGTACAAGACTACAAACCTTCCTGTGAGGTTATAGAGAATCAGCAAGACTTGTCAGTTCAGAAGGAGACTCTGGGGAGAAGAGTATCCTACTGATCACTTTGTTCAACCTCATTTCGAGTTCCCCAAGCTCAGTTTTCTCATCTGTGTAATAGTAAAAATTATACCCATATGAAGAATTTGCTGTGACTCAGACAATGCGTATGAAAGCAGTTGCTAAACCATCAAAGGCTCTCCAACTGCCATTCCCCTTCCTGTTCTGTCAAAGTCCTTTTCCAGCTGGAGAAAAACCATAACCCCAAATATCTGTCCTTCTGGATCCACTACCTTCCCAGCAGGACCTTTGTAGGCAGACGGTTTCAGCCAAAAGCCCAACTAGCTCCACAAGCGTGGTGTATTACAGACAAAAGGCCAATGTGTCTGGACTCTGGGAAATAAAGGAGAGTAAGGAGAGATGCCCGAGAAAGGCAGGAGTCAGAACAGGAACAGCGTCTCAGGCCAAGCAAGGAACTTAGAGGGCGTTTGGCCGGCTCTGGGAGGGCGTGTTGTGTCGCAGTTGGATGCTACAGGACATCTTTGGAGACAAGGAAGAGAAGGGACTAGAGCGGTGAGTGTGAAGGCAGCGGGTTGGTTAGATGCCCGTGCAGCTTCCAAGTGAGATAAGATGTCACCAGGAGTGTGGGTGTAACAAGGACGTGGTGGGAAAGTAGTGAGATTGTGGATACATGTTGGAAGCAAGGCCAATTGTACTTCCTTTCAGCACGCCCAGAAGAATGCCTAAGGTGAAAGAATTGCTGCCTTCTGTGGTGCTGAAAAGTGAGGCTGAGGCCCCTGGTCCCCAATGAACTCATTTGAGGGCACCAATAATCTCATCATATATTATTACGTCTCCAACTCCTGGAGCAGAAAGGGCTTTGCAGAGCCCATACCCAGTACTCTCACTTACGTGCTCCTTAGACATGTAAGGCCATGGCCTGGGGGTCAGGGGTAACCCTTCCCATGCAGCAGAGCAGAGGCCAGCCTGAGTCAGAACAAGATGCAGGCCTTCTAAATGCTGGCCCGCTACTTACGCTCAATGTCAGCCAAGGGGACGGACAATAACCCTGACCTCATGCGCAGTGTTCTAGGCTCTGCCCTGACAAGTGACACACTCGCTCCCTGTGCTGAGAGTCTGCCATTTGCCTGCTCATTGCCCACACTGGGACACCATGGCCAGCGGGACTGGCCTGGCAGCTGCCTTCATGGAGCTTTGACAGGAGAGTCTGCTGCTGGGTCAGGGGGTCCTGCAGGGTGGTTATCAGGACCTTTGATGTCACTAGTGAGGAAAGACCACCGATGCAGAGATTCAGAAGCACACCCGTTCCCGACAGTGTGTGGCAGCCACTTCGGGACCCCGAGCCAGGCACTGCAGGGAGGATGAAAGGGTTGTACAAAGTGCCTAATCAGATTTCCGGGGCTCTGTTGGTGGGAGCAGAGAAACAGGATTTTGAAAACTTCTGTCCTGCCCCTAGCTTTGAGGCCTAGGGCAACTGAGTCCGGAATCAGTGCTCCTGAGTTCCAACAGGGAGAAATCACGAGGACCCCAGGTCTGCACCTGAGACAAGTTAGGATGTCCTCGTACAGAAAGCCCACGGCTGGGGGCCGAGGGTGAGGGGAGGGAGGCAAGGCAGGGGGTGGGGCAGGACACCAGAGCACAAGGAAAAGAGAAAGCCATCAGTGGGAGAATGTTTTCAAAGTGAAAAAGGAAGAACGGTAATTTGAGACCCCCAGGCTCCATCTGCTCAGACTCTAAGGACAAAGGCAAAGGGGAGTAGGTGACCTGAGGGGCTGTGACGTGCAGGCTAGAACGGCCATTTATTAGCCACATGCACGGTAATTATGCTTAATACTGACCCCGATTCCTTTTGTCCACGGGAAAAAATGAAAGCGGCTCTGTTTGAGGTTGAGGGCCTTCAAGGGGTCCATCAGCAACTCCGGCTTCTATCCCAGGCTGGTGGTCAAAACAGGACAATGGAGCGCCACGGGCACGAGTGCCCAGGGTTTGCAAGAGATGTTTCTGAAATCACAAAGCAGAGTGGAAAGCACGTGCCCTTTCCTCAAACCCACACCTGACTCGGTTGTCTAATATCACAGTGACCTTGGGCAGGACGCGGCCCTGCCCTGAACCTCTTACTTTCTCTCCAGTGTCTGACACAGCACCTACCTCGCTCGATGCTCCAGACCTTGAAATGACAAACCGCCTATGAAAGCGGCTTCCAACAAAATTCCTGCCTCTAGAATTGGAGCTCTCCACCGCTCCCGAAATTCCTGACTGAGACCCCCCGTGTTTGAAATGCAAGATTTCTTGAGCTTTAGGATGGTAACATGGTATATGTATACATATATATATCATGTAACACCCTCCATCCAGGTTCAAGAGAGCCCCTTCTCTCCCAAACACCTTCAGCCCTCACTCTTCTTCCTAGCATGTACCGCCAAGCGACAGGCGACCATTTGTTTGCTGATGTACCCGCTGAGAATTTTGCTTCTTTTGTCATCACTTTATCCCCTGTGCCTAGAATAGGCATTGGCACCCTGTAGATGTCCCATAAATATGTACCCAAAGATCAATAGACACAATTGGCTCTGTTAATGGATCGTGTTTATTGAGCACTTACTACTTGCCAGGGGCTCTGCTAAGTACTATCTGTGGATTAAATTATTTCACACCCACAACAAACCCTTGAAGTTGCTTCCCAATGAGGAAGCTTGCCCAAGGCTAACGGCCCTCGGCATGGAGTGAGCAGTGGAGCCAGGCTGCCTGACCTGGAGCCCCCACAGAAGGACATGAGAAGGCAACTTAGCTCATAACCCACAAGTAAAGAAGTAGAGCCATGCTTCCAAGAAGTGGGGAGGGCACACAGAAGTCTTCATGAGAAGGAAGAGCTCTGTCCAGCAGCCAGAAGCACAGGGGTTTGCTGCCTCTTTCACCAGAATAGTTTTGCCCCTTGTCATCAGGGGTCCTGGCAATACCTGGACCCTTTCCACCTCTCACTCTCAGATCTTAATGCTGTGTGGGTGTAATTATCGGCTGATTCAATCTTCATTTTCTTTTGGTTTGCCTATAGTAACTGCCACGTACACAATGCATACTTATGTGCTGGGCACAATATTAATCTCTTTATGCTTATTTTTATGTTAATGCAGCCTGCAAAATAGAGATCATCATTACCATCCTTCAGGCGAGAAGACTGAAGTGGGGGGGATTAAGTTACCTGTCCCTGAGTCCACAGAGTCCAGGGGTCCCTTCAGACATGCCAGCCATGGTTGACCTCAATCTGGAGGGGTTTCTAAACCTGTTTGTTATAGGTACCTGACAAGTAATCCCTCCCTCTCCACCCTGTCCTCTGGTACCATGCATGCCTCCAAAAATAGAGCTTGCGGTAGATTTTAAGTCAATTTTTCTTTGGATTGCAAAATTAACGCCTACTATTGTAGAAATTATATCACATCAGGGGATTGTAGATATAAGAATAAACGTTCTGTATTCCAGGTGTTACCATTGCTGGCTTTTTATATGCTTCTCTCCTTTGAATACTGTTTATGAACATAGATAACATCATACTATAGGTAAACGTGGATCCTACTTTGTTCATCGCACATAGAGTGCTGACAAGTAGCCAATAGAGCAATGATTTTTATCTATGTTTCACTTCAATTCATTAATATTTATTGCTGAATACAATGTATGAATGGGCACTTAAATTGTTAAAAATGAGACTTCCTCTTAATTTTGGATAATTCACTGCGGACAAAGTTTTAGCCTTATACTTATTAGAGGCAAAAAATAATAATAATGAAATACATGTGCTTAAGGTCCTTGATATATACTTTAAACTATTTATTAAAACTTCATTTTATGTCAGCCACCACTAGACTAAAGGTTTACCTGTATTACCTCATTTAATCCACACAACAGCTTTTGAGGAAGGCAATATTATGATGCCGATTGTTTATGAGTTACTTAGGCTCAGAGAGGACAAACTGCATTCCAGAAACAGTTACATCCATAGACACGGTTTTCCGCTGTGGATGAAAATATCTTATTTCGACGCCTTCCACTGGCTCCCTTAGATGTGTGGACCTTTCTGTGATAATATACTTTGTTGGCTATTTTTCATTTCTGGTCAACAGCAAATTACACTGGGTGTGTTTAGGAATGCATTCGTGATGCTATTGTACGTTTCCATAGTGCGTCTAAGTGAAAAACTTTTTGACACAATCTTTAATTTCATCCACCAAACAATTTCAAAGGGAGGGTGATTAACCCTATTTTTCAAACTTGACTTTGACCACGTGGTCAACAGTAGAGCTTGACCTTAAACCCACATCCCAAATTTTAATTCCTCCCCACTCGGCACAATCCCAAAAAATAATGATACAAAATAAATCAGGAATGACAACGTACATTCACACAAAAACTGGACATGAAATTCCTAGAAATTGTATCCATAATAGCTGAAAACTGGAAAGAACCTAGATGTCCTTCAACAGGTGAATGACTAAACACCTGTGATGCAGTTAGACCACGGAAGATTACTCAGCAACAAAGAGAAACCAATACTGACATATGCATCAAGTTGGGTAGACTTTCAATGGACTTACGTTGAGTGAAAAAACCCAGAAACCCAAAGGTGACAGACCGCAGGATTTTATGTATATACAACATTCTTGAAATAACAAAATGCTTGACATGGAAAACCAATTAATGATGACCAGGGCTTAGTGATGGGGCAGACGGAAGCGGAAGGGAGGTGGATGTGGTAACAACAAGTCACCGAGAGGGATCCATGTGGTGTTGAAAATCCAGTATCTTGACTACAGTGATGAATAGATGCATATACACATGTGATACATTGTACACAGTGAAACACACACAAGAATGAGGGCCAGTCAGACTGGGGAAATCAATAAAACTAGTGGATCGCATCAATGTCAATATCCTACCTGTGCTATCACCTGATAGGTTTACAAAATGCTGCTGTGCAGGGCAGCTGGGTCAAGTCTACATGAAATCTCTGTGCATCATTTCTCACAAGTGTTTATAAAGCTGAATTATCTCCATACAAAATAATTAAAAAGAAGTAAAGCAACAGGATGAAGGAATATAAACTATTTTCACCCTTGGTGAAGTCGATTCAGGTCGTTTGTTATACTTCTGTGAACCTCAGTGGTCCCAGGGCGTCCTCTCTCATGAGTCTCCACTTGGGACAAGACTGAGATGGGATCAGCGTTCTCGAATGCACGTCTGTCTTTGCCAGTCACCTCAGCCATGGGTGCAGCGTGACTGAAAGGCTTAGGTCGTGATGCCCCACTTTCCACTGCACTCTTCCCAAGTACTCAGAACATTGAATTTGAAGAGTTTTAACTTTTTCTACAAAAATGACAATTTTGCTACAATGTTGTCTAATTTTGCTGTAACTGTTACCAGCTGTGGGTTAATGCAGAACATATTCCAAGAGGCATCCGGAGGCCTTTCCATGTTTTCGAGTTGCCCGAGAGCTGAAGTGGTTAAACAAGTGAGGAGAACAGTGAAAGCAGAGCCTGATTTTATGTGCTGGTTTCAAAGCTGTGCTGTTTCTCATTCCAGCATCTTCAGATGCTGGAGGTGAGCAGGTTTCTGGCTCTGAGTCCGAAGCCCAGTGGAGGGCTTGGCAGGACTCCATTTTCTGCTGCCTCTGCAGTCAGCTGTAGGCAATATCCAGATTCGAGTGGTGGGGAACCTCCATCCGCTGCTGTCATTAACCTTGGTCAATCTTCCCGGGTTACACTGGAAATGCGATAAACACACCAGGCCCACAGAGAGAGACAGCGAGAGAGAGGAATGGGGACTTATTGTCCAAGCAACTCTGAATGGGCACAGTTTGTCTGCCTTGGAGCCATCCACACTCTCTCAGCAAACACCGGGAGCCCGCGATGGGCCAGCTCTTCAGAGCTGGACCGCCTCCCAGTTTCTCTCACTCTGTGTTCATATCCATGTCCAGAATTAAATCTCAAAATAACACTTTAGGGCAGGCAGTGTTAGCATCCCTATGTAAAACAGACGAGGAAAGACAGAGGGAGATGTGATGTGTTGCTCAGGGCCACACAGCACCAAAGAACACACCTGGGACTGAAATCCACGGCGTCTCAAATACAAGATGCCCTCACCTATACCATTAGAAGCTTCACCAGTAATTAAAAATTAAGTCAACATGGCAAATTTCTGTATTCTGGAAAGAACAGGGAGGAGAGGCTAGAGTGACAGCGTACAGGGGACAGCTAGCAAACTCGGACTCCTCTCCCCGGCAGGCAGTGCATTCTGGGCTTTCCCACAGTATCTCATTTAATCCACATGAGAGAGTTTGGTAATACAGACAATATGATCCTCAGTTGCAGGAATGAAACTGGGGCTGGTGAAGAGGCCATGTTTCAGCCAAGGTCACAAGGAAAAGTAAAACCCAGGTACAGGATGTGGGATCACAGGACCTTGCCTACTTCAATCCCATTAATCAATGGATCCTTTGACTATCCCTCTGTCTTTCCTTCCTGAATCAACTGAAGGCAGCATTCCCTCATTTCTTAGATGGAGAGGCTAATACTGCCACAAGGCGTTAGAGGTGCCACATGCAAATCTGAGAGGGCGCCCGACCCTCCTCGGTGCCCCATGCCTAACCCAGGTTACTGGTACTGTTATTCTTAGGGCAAGCATGTCACTTTGAAGGTGGGCAAGCTCCACAAGCAGGGTCATTTGGCATCTGTGCATAAAGGCAAGGACCTTAGAAAGAGAGGAAAAAAGATTTCAGGAGTCTCCTTCCCCCGATGTCCTCCCTAGTCACCCACCCCCATCCCAGCCTGGATGGGAGGACGTTCTTCCCGGGTGCTGCCCAAGGCCTTCTAGCTCCTTCCAGGCCCCAGTGAGAAGCATGCAGCCCAGCCCCTGCTCCACTGGGCACTCGTCACCTCCTGATGTCCCCACAGAGCCCCATCCGAAATAGGTGTCTGCCCTTTATGATTATGGCCATGCCACTGCAGCCAGCCCGGCCCGGCTCGTTGGTGCCACAATGTCCACTGGAGTTTCTCTTGTGCTGGAAACCCGTGGCCAAGTGTTGGGGGGCGCGTGCGTGCGCACATGTGCAGCTCGGCCTGGAAGCCAGAGCAGGTCTCCCTTGCAGGGCCCCAGGAGATACATGCTGTGCAGGCACGCCCTTCTCAGCTCCTGTTCTTTCAATTAACCTCCAGTTCTCATCACAGACCAGGCCAGCCATGCAGACTTCAAACACATCCCTGCTTCCATTTCACCCACAGATGTTCTTGAGGCCTTGCTTCTCCCAGCCTTCAGGAGGCAGTGGATGTCCCTGTACCCATCCCTGCCCACCTTGGGCCAAGATGAGTGCAGGCTGGTCTCCCTGCCACTCCCCTGTGGCCTGGATCCCACCCCCCACACCTGTGCCCAGTGCTGGAGCCGGTGTCTGAGAAGCAGGACTAGTCCAGGGTGATACCAGGATATCTCTTCACACCCTCCTGCTGACCTCTCCACCTATTCTCCCTCCTTTCCAAAGTCCTGCTTCTCTCCTTTCATTGACTCCCCCTCCATCCAGGCTTATGTTCTCTCTGCCTTTTCTTTCTATCTCCTCCTTCTCCTCATTCATTTTCTCTGCTTCCTGACCCTCTTCTGTGCCCCACTGCCTCTGTGTGGCCTCTGTCTTTTCCGTCCGTCTCCAGGTCTTGGTGCCCTGGCTCCAGTATCAGCTGTCAACCCAGCCTCTCTCGTTGCTCATTCTCGACACCCCCGGCCCACACATGCTCCCTCCTGCAGCTCCTTGCCCGGTACAAGGTGGGCCTTGCCTCCATAGCACTGACCTCTGCCCAATGTTGGCTCTGTCCTGGAGGTTCCAAGCAAATGGAGACAGGGCCACGAGTGTTCCTCTCAGCCCCGCTGACCCCACATTGTTCCACTGGGGCATCTCCCCACCAGCCCCAATCAGTGATCACTTCCCAGGAGGAAGCACCAAAACATTAAATCTGGAGACATCATTCCCTCCTTTGTCCTTATTTTAAGGCATATCCAGGCCCTGCTGTAAAGCGGTGACTGGGGAAATGTGCAGACAACTCTCCCAAAGAACATGTATCTTTAGAACATACATAAAACGGACCAATAGATTATGCCTTGTTCCATCACACATCTCCTAATGAATCAGATTCTTTGTGCTTCCAGAAGAAAGTCACCGGCCTTAGTCCCAGTCATATAAGGTTAGTAATATTTGTAACATCACTGGAATAAAGTAAAACAGATACTGCATTGGGGCCAAAGATGGTAGTGGGAAAGCTAAAAAATGGGATTGGCAGGCAAGTCTGGGATAAGATGTGGCATAGGTTTCTGGTGCTGCTTTCCTTGGCAGCTGGAGAAACAGGGGGACCCAGGACACTGCACTCTAACAGGGACCTCGGCAAAATGGACCGTGCCCAGAGGAATGCAGCTGAGGGACTGCTATTCTCTAATCTCCACCTTAGGAGAATCAGTGGTTGAACTGGGCTGTTTAGCCAGCTCAGGGGAGCCCAACAATGAATTACCTTACAATCTAAGAAAGCACCGTGAGGAGGTGGGACAGCCATGTCCTGGGAAGGTCAATGAAGACAACACATCAACTCACTCAACAAAGAGTGACTGAGCACTTCCTTCACGTGAAGCATGAACCTCGGCGCCAGGATTCAGGGGAAGAGAGAACACACCTAGACTTTGTCCTCATTCTGTTTAAAGTCTCCAGGAAAAGACCCTGTTGAACAGGTGCCAGCTCCACAGAGCACAGGAGCAACGGGACCCCATGTCAACGAGTGGAGACCAAAGGGTGTCAGGTCTCACTCAAGCCCCGGAGGGGTGTTCCGACAGTCAGAGGGGTGGGAAGCAGCAGCGGGCTGCCATGTGGAGCGCTGAGCTTCTCATGTCGGAGGCATGTGAGCGATGGTGCACCTTCCATGACAGATGCAGCTAAAGGGCTGCAGACCTTGGGCGATGAGGTTGGACTCCGTGCACTGGAAGATCCATTCCCATTCTGGTAATTACTGAAAATCGGGTGTAATATTGCTGATGGTCATTGTGTACGCTCGAAGAAAGCATCTACTTTAATGGTGCTTGTCACCTGGGCAGCCTGAACGACTGGGGCCAGGCGGCATCCAGACCCATGCGTGTTATACACCGGCCACCACTGGTGTCCTTCAGCTTCCTGCACCGGAACACGGAGAAGGCAATTCTCCTAAATTTGTAGCATTTTTCTAATAATTAAACAACATGTGGATATATGGAAAAATCCCTAGATGGTCCATGGCACATAGTAGGTAATTGGTAATGAGTCGGTATTATGATTTATCATTAGTATTACTATTACCTCTTGTATGGATTCATAACATCACAAAAATATAGGGTTAGAAATTATTAAATTGATGTTACTATAGACTGGGAAATAATGTAATGGAAAAATATTCCTATTAACACTATCAAAAACTACATTTAAAAAATTTTAATGAAAGTAACATAATATTGTATGTCAGCTGTAACTAAAAAAAATATTTATTTATTTTTTTAATTCTAGGAATAAAACTAACATAAAATGTCCAAAAATTATGCAGAAAACTAGAGAGTTTTGTAGATTGGTTTAAAAAAAATGACACCATAAGAGAGACACACAATGTCTTGGGTAAGAAGACTCTCCAATTTCATCTATTCATCTACAAAAGTAATGCAATCTCAATCAAAATCCCAATGGACTCTTTCATGGAACTTGACAAGATAGCACTAAAATTCATCAGAAAAGAATATGTACAGGAATAGTCAAACATTTTTTTTTTTTAATTAAGAATGATGAGAGAGGTAACTTTCCTTACAAAGGGCAGAAACATGGTTATAAAGCTACAATAATTCAAACCACCATATTAGCCCTGGAAGAGATGAGTGGAGAAATGTAAGAGAGAAGAGAGTTCAAAATCGGTCTCAAGTGTGTCTAGGAATAAAAGCACAAAACAGAGGGCATTTCAAATCAATAGAGGAAAGAAGCCTTCTGCAAAGAATAAAAGTATATTTGGTTATCTATTTGTAGAAAAAAATAATTGAATGCCTTCCTCATAATATATCCAAAATAAATTTGACATATATTTGTTCATCCCTTTTAGAAATATTTATTCACCATTAATGTGCCAAGGCACTTGGGTACATAGTGGCCAATGGTCTCATAGACAAACACAGCCCTGAATTGATGGCTCTTCCAACAGGGAAGGTAACAGAGATATTTTTACGCTTGTGAGAAGTGCTAGGAAAGGAACCAGCAGGTTTCTGTCACCAAGCAGAGTAAGAGGAGGGCTTAATTAAACGGGTTGCTCAGAGAGGGTCTTCAACTGAAATGCAGGGTGGCAAAGGTGTGTGAAACACCACAGACAGGAAATAGCTTGTTGTGTTCTAGGAAAGTGAGGAAGCCAGTTGGCCTGAATATGGTGCCTGAGGGCAAGAATGTCAAGAGATGAGGTTAGAGAGGGGAGCAGGGTTAGACATCTCAATGTCAAAGAAACAAGTAAAAATGTAGAGAAAAACATGGCTGACCCGGTTCCACTGAGAGGTGGGGAGAGTCTTCCTAAGAGGGATACAAGACCTGCAAGCCATAGAGATATTTTTCTCTAGCAAAGCTGCTCTTACTACGACTGCTACTCCATTACTGACACTACTATGCTACTACTGCTACTATATCACCACTAATACTGTTACTAGCAGTACTGTAATACTATACTACTGCTATGTCACTACTGCTATACTGGTACTAATACCGCTAGTACTGGTGCTATAATCTTCTATACTATTGCTATATTATCACCACTACTAAATTAGTACTATTACTAATCTAATAATACCTCTACACTAGTGCTATTACTACTATTGCTACAACACTTCTAGATGACAGGATTCACCATAAGCAAAGTTAAAAAATAAACAACATATTTGCAACATGTCATAATGATTACAATGTTAATTGCAAACACTTACATGGCACATGATATGTGCTTTACAAAACTTAACTAAATACATCTCCAAGAGGTAAGCATGATTATTGCCCCATTGTACAGATGAGGAAACTGAGAGGCAGACCAGAGAAGTAACGCCCAAGGTCACACAACAGGTAGGCAGTGGAACCATAGCTCATCGCAAGCTACCGGGCTCCAGTGTCCATGGTCATTTCCGCCATGCTCTATTGTCTTGGCAGTGTCACCTTTTTGTGCATCTAATTCAAAACAAATACCGCTCAAATAGCCATCCACTAAGACTGATAGAAGTCCAGCATCACTGTCCCCTCGATGCCACTTTTATCAAACATGAACCTGGTCCTGGGAGATGGGGCAGAATTCAGGGCCTCCATCCATACGGGATGCTGCAGCCCAGTCCCTGGCCTGGGTCTGCAGGGTCCAGTCCAGTGACAGGCGACTTCTGGCTGACTCCCTCCTGCTGTGGCAAGCAAGGGCTCAGGTCTCGCTGGTGGTGACCCCTTCTCCAGGTCTCTCCATGTCAAAGGGGCTGCCTTCTCTTCAGCTTAGATTCCACTCTAGAGGTGCGGGAACCCTCATCCTGGGGGAGTTTTCCTTCCCCTTTTAAGAATGAGCTTTGTTCCTCCTCCATTCTCAAAATACCAAACCTTTGATCCCCTGTCCCATCAGACAAATCCAGCCTAATTGCCTCAGTGGGTCCAGGTATAGAAATCAAAGATTCATTAGGGAGGACCCCCCCACACACAGACACACACACACACCGAGCGTGGGTTCCTCCCTGGGCCTGGAATATACAAAACCCCCTTAGTGGGGTTAGGGAGAGCCTGGACCTATGAACAATAACTGGTGTTCTGCCTGGTGGAATGAGGGGGTTGGGGCTGAGGACGTGATTTCTTTGTGGACCACGCATAGGTGAGAGAAATAAAAGAGTTATTATCTCCATGGATTATGTTGCCACGCTAATATCTCCGTAAAGATTAGAAACTCTTTATATACACATGCAGAGTTAATAAGAAAGAGACAAGCAAGTGAAAAAAATGTTGGAAAGTTGTAATAGTCAACCCAATAGCATAAACACAAACAGTCACTCTCTGTAAAAAGATGACTAGGTTTACTATTAATCAGGGGAATGAAAATTTTACATTGAAATACCGTTGTTCTGATTGACCAACCATTTTTAAATATGTAATTGGCAAAGTGTTAAAAAGCAGGCATTTTCAACCAAAATTGATTGAAATGAAAACTGATACCATTTGGGGAGCACCATTAGGCTTTTCTATAACGATTAAAAAGATGCATACTTTTGACCCAGCAAGTATATTTTTAGGACTCTATAAATACTCATACATTTGAACAAGTACATACAAAAATAACACTCAACTTGTCATACAATTATATAACGTAAAATATATATCGGATGACTGTTTTTGCAAGTTTTTCTTCTCCTTCTCTTCCTCCTCCTCCTCCCCTTCTTCTTCTTTAGTGAGTTGCTAATTTGTCTCTGTGAAGGGATTTTAAACCCTAAATTCGAGAAGCATCAACTAAGTTATCTCTAAAAACTCTCTCTTTTATATTTACAAATACATTTGTTTTTCTTTCTCCTAAATTCAACCCCTCCCTCAACAGAGTCCAGCAAAATGTTTCACCACGTTGTCAGTTACCAAATAACTCTCCTAAAGACCTTTGTCACCAGCGCAGACAGAATGCACCCAGAAAGGAAAAGCTTTGCTTCTAAAATCATAAGCCGCAAAAGAGTTAGGACAAGCTTTATACCCGCATGCCCCTCCACCAAACCTTTCAGTGGGAGAGGCCTGGGTTTTCCCTGGAGCACAGAGTGTACCTCTTCTGAGACCGCTTCAGAGGACGTGATTGGTCATGTCTGGGGAGGCGGCTGAATGAAGGGTCTGGATCGCAGAAGCACAGGCAAGAACTTCACCACGGTCAGACCCCAAAACAGACAAATCCAAGTGCTGAAATGCCCAGAAATTAGCAAAATACATGTGCCTTGCTTTGGGCACATTCTGAGTAGTGATTCCTTGCTTCTGGGCTTACATCAAGGTCCTACTCAGCTGAGGGTGTGGCCACAACCTAGCAACATACAACGTGCTGAGGCTGAAAACACAAGTACAATGAGCATCCCTGGAGAGTGCCTCCCTGTGTCCCAGCTGCCCCTCTGGAAGGGATGGCTCGTGGGGCCAGAACCCTACGTGTGACCCTGAAATCCTCTACACCCTGGAGCATAGTGGGGTGGCATATGGACTTACTATCTAGATAACTCGTTACTTTTTCTGAGTCTCGGTTTCCTTGTCTGTAAAACAGGCAGAGTAACTTCCGGAGAAAGTTCTGATGAGTGATTGAGGAGAAGTAATGTGGGAAAGCACACCATAAACTATAAGACACCCCAGAGATGGAAATCATCGTGATTATGTATAAGGACCCAGGGTTGTCCCAACAGCTCTTTTCTGCATCGCAATTCTTCCATCTCTTCTCTGGGACAACGCATCTCCCCCTAAAAGCCTCCCCGTGCTGGAATACAGCCTCCCCTGCTGGTCTCTAAATTAGCACATCTTACCACTCCCCTGGAGATTTCCAGTTCCTTTAATCCAAGGAAATAAGAAGTTCAAGCCATCATCTTCAAAGAATGAGAATAAAATTTGGGGACCAAAATTATACCCATTGGGACTGCTGCTGCAGAAACACTTTGGAATTCCTTTTCATGCTCTATTAAATAATTAACATGTTTCTTTTCTGCGTTCCATGTTAGTTATTTAAACCCTGGTCCTAAGCTCTCTATTCGCAACCTGATTAGCACAAAACTTTCTTTGCCAGTTGGATTAGTCTTACACATTTTTGCAGGGAAGGAATGCTCACGGACAAATGCGAGTGCGAGGCCGTGGTTAATACCCTGCAATCCCAGGAAATAGGTTAAATGTAAGATGACATGCTTAATCTCACTGCACCTCCTGGTTTACTGGAGTACAGGCCCTCGGTTTGCATGGGGAGCTGTTAGCACATCAAACCCGTCTTTTGTGGAGTCCAGCAGACACTGTTTTACCCTCCCCTGCAATTCCATCCCAGCCCGGCACTGAGAATGAACGCTCAATGTCCAGGAGTTGGCATGTCACAGTTGGACCCAAGAGCACAGTCACAAAATGCTAGGACTGGAAGACAACTGGAACCGTCATGGAGAGAAAGCCCGAAGGTCCCAGCGGCAAAACGGCACATTCCAGCCGTTGCCTTCAGCCCCACACCCGAGCCCTACGCACTCACATCTTACAGGCCGTTCACTCCCTCTGTGTAAACCCGGGCAGGGAGGAGGTGCTAGTGAACATGACGTCAGGAGGGGGATCCGGGAAGGGCAGAAGCAGCAGGGAGCTCAGGAAGCCCAGTGTCGGGACCCACAGAGCAGAGTCACCTGTGCACATGACCCATGCTGGCCGTGGGGCAGGACACACCCGCCACCACGGGATGGGCCTGGAGGCGGCGCTGAGGGGGCCCAGTGCAGGCTGGACAGAATTGTCTGGGGCTGCTGTAGTGGGATCTGAGGTCCAGAACACAACGGGCCGCAGTCAGAGGCCTACTGGAACCAGACCGAGGAAGTAATGACCAAGCAAATGAGTGCCTGACACAGACTGTGCGGCCGGGAGTTCTCTTCAAGGCAGCCCTGGGTCGCACGGCTCCTTCCCGAAGGAGGCCCAGGCTTTGTTGTTCTACCTGAGAGCAGCTTGCCAAGGAGGCAGCCCTCCCCTCCCCCCTGCTGGGTCTGATTACCGTCAGCAGCATCTTGCTCCCGGGCATCATCGGGGAAGTGGTGTCCTAAATGCTTCATTTCAAGTAACATTAGTTTCTGTGCCTCTGCTCAGCTCCTGCCCCATTCTTCCCAATTACACACTTTCTCACGGAGGCCATCTGCATGGGAGGAGGTGACTTCTGTGGAAGCAAATGGCACCCCGAATAGAAGGAGAAGAAATTGCTACTGGTGCATATGTCTGCTAGATCTAAAGCAAAGTGTGGACCAATTGGGCCGTTCTACTCACAGCTTCCAACACAGGCTCCATCTAAACAGGGACCCTGGGAGGACCCTTGGCCACAGGGTCATGGGCCGATGAGAAGGCGAAGGAATACAGAGCACGAGAGGTCTGGACAGGAGCACGGTAGGTACTGATGCAAAACCAGGGGGCTCGAGGACCTTAGCAGACATGCGCTGAGGGGAGGGAGGAATAGGCAGGACAGTGGCCTGAAAGTCACAGGACGCATCTGTTTCCACTTGGGAACCCAGCAGGCAGAGTCCAGAATGAGACTGGGGGGCAGGGGGATGAAAGAGCTAAGCACTGTGTCAGGTGAATGGGGAGTGGAGCCAGATCAGAGTGAGGGAGCCAAAGGCCAACAGGGAGGGGACCAGGGCAGAAGCACGGTGACAGGGTGTAGCAGACACTTGGACGCCCAGCCCAGATGCCCCTTCATGGAAGTTCTCATTGTAGCAGCTCCTGGGGGTGCTGTGAGCACTACAGAAATTACCTCAACTGCAAAATCCCAGCTTTATGGGTCTGACCCCCACCCAGTGACCGGTCCATGGGAGAAGAAGGGCAGGACAGCTCTGAAGGGCTTCCCTGCTCCAGAGCCCCTGCTGTCCTGGGGTCTGCATGGCAGCTGGCCGTTCTCCTTTGCCCACCCCTGCTTCCTCTTCTCCGTGCAAACCATCCTCTCAGAGCTGGCTTTCTGGAGCCCAACCTGTAACAGATGTGAAGAAGGAAGGTCATGTGCATGAGGGTTCCCTGAGCAAAGGGCATGTGCCCTTTCTCCACCCACCTTAGGGGTGGGCAGCAGCTTTGCATCCTGTTACTGAGAAGGGTCCTGGCCCTGGGTAGTAACCTGCTTGGGGTCAGACCCCTGGCAAGGGGCAGAGTGAGGGCAGGTCGCTCTAGAGGAAATTCTGGAATCCCATACACGTGACCTGGGGAAAGCTGGCAGCTTGGTGGGTGCAGGTCTCCCCAGTCTCCAGAGAAGCCTGACATCTGACACTAGGCTGCTACCTCTCAACCCCGGACTAGCTGGCAACCTTGGGCAGGTGGCTGAACCTTTCTAAGCCTTGTTTTCTCTGCTGATAAAATGGGGTTTAGAGCTACTTCACAGTATTTCTAAGGACTAGTCTGTAAAAACACATTGCAGTATGCGGCACAATAGAAAGCCCATACAAAGTGCTGACTACTGGGCAGCTCTCCACCTCTCCCCCCGTTCCTAGCCCTCCAACCCCCACGCCTGGGTGTGCTCCTGGGCCTGGCTAAGCCTGCGGGCCCCAGGATCCCTCTCTGCGATGGGGCAAGGCCAGGCTGCCCCTGGGAGCTCCATCACCCACCATCCCTGTCTACTTCCGTCCATGAAGACGGAGAGCTCCCCCGCCCTTGACCCTGCCCACTCCCAGAGGAAGGAGAGAGGATTCCAGCCAGCCCCCCACCTCATCCCACCCCTGCACAATCAGTCACCTCTCCCTCCCCCAGCTGGCCAGCCCTCTGACTCAGCAACAACAGGCCTTGTCTCTGCAGCTGCCAGGGATGTCCCTTCCTCCTATCCTGGGCCTGGTGACAGGCCACCCTATGGACCTGTCAAGTATTTTGCACTGAAAGTTAATGCGCCTTAAAAGAAAGGTGAGTTCCTCCCCAGAGTGCAGCAGGGAGGGTAGACCAGATGTGGCAGCAGCCATCCGCCCACCTCCTCTCCTGGGGGCTGACGCCATGTCCAGAGCCGGATCCCAACTCGCCGGAGACGGCCAGGGATGAGCCACCCTCCACCCAGAGTATATCGGCCCTGGAACGAGCGTCCATCAACTAATTGTCTCTCCACCAGAGGAGCCCTGAGACCGCTGTCCTCTGTACCGGGGTAGCGTGGAAAGGAAACAGTGAATGAACTGGAGGCAGCCACCTTCCTTTTCCTATATCCCTGCACCCCTGTCACCAGGGCAAAGAACAGCGATGCCAGAAAGACCTCAGTGCTTCTCCTCACCCAATCCAGAGCTGGAAAACCCCCAGAGCCATCCTGGAGAGCCCCATGTGCCATGGGAGAGAACGGGCCCCCCAGGGGCTGGGCAGGAAATGGTACCAGGTCACTGAGCCCAGACACTTAATTCTCTCAGTTGCCACAAGGCAGGTAACAAAGTCCCCCTTTCCAGAGGAGGGAAGTGAGGCTCGAGAGAGGAGTGGCCCATTCAAGGTCACATAGCTAGTGACCTGCCCGATGATGTCAGACCCTACACAGCCCTTCTTTCCGCCATATTCCACTTGTACTTGTACTTGTACAGAGCTCTGCAGCCTCCAAAGGATGCTGTTCAGCCAATGTCCACATTCCCTCAAGCACATCCTGCTGTGTGCCCATTTCAGGGAGCAGAAAACTGAGGCCCTGATAGCTCCAGAGACATCCCAACATGAACATGGGCAGCCCAGCTCTGACAGGCCCTGCTAAGGTGGGGGCTGCTGTGTGTCCTCCGAGTGGGGCACCCTGGACTTTCTCTAGCCCCTGCCAGCCCTGGGGACCTGGCCTTTGCAGCATGAGGGGTGATTAGGTGGGGTAAGCCCCTCCCCGACCCCCTAGCCACAGTCACAGTTAACATTCAGGGAGTCTGGGTGTGCGCAGGGACTTTTCTGAGCACTCCATCTGTACCGTCTCATTTCTCCCCTCGCTAACCCTTTAATGGGGATATTATTCTCCCACTTTACTGAGTGGGGTCTGGAACCTACAGGGGTTAAATCTGGGTTCAGCTTCCCCAGCTAATTACCAGCAGATCAGAGATCTGGTCCTGGTGGTGTGGCCCAGAGCTCAGAATCTTTTGTGACTAACCCGCAGCTTCCTCGTCCCTCTTGCCTCCCTCTCCCCTGCTCTCCCCTCCTCTCCTGTGCCCTCCCCTCCCCTCCCCCTTCTCCCTCTTCCTTCTCTCTCTGTCCCCTCTTCTCCCCTTCCTTCTTTCCACTCCTCTCTCCCTTTACTTATAAAAAAGATCCACTGTGCAGGGCAGTTTTGAACCCTGCTGAGAGTTCACCAGCTGCATTGCAATTTTTTTCTATACCACCAGCTATAATCTAAATGGATCTTACCTTAATATAAGTGTGAAAAGAATTACAGACGCGAAGCAGTTTACTGCGGGTTTATTGTAAAACAAGGATGGGAAGTAACCTTTGTGCTGTTGGGGTGCTAAATACGTTATGGTTTTAATGTGATGAAATAATATGCAGTGCGAAAAAATAATGGCTATGATGTGTCAGTGGTGGTTTTCCTGAGGCTGCGACTGTCTCAGAGTTTTGTTTTTTTCTTGAAATATTGTGTTTTCCATACATTTTACAAGTTGTATTAATTTTGTAATCAGAAAAAACAAATAAATAAACGTACAGTAGAATAGTTATGAGCTTAGTAGAAACTTGAGGGGGGTATTTATGAGAAAGTGTTCCTGGGAGAGGGAACAGAACACTATCAGGGCCTCCGGCCTCCTGCAGAGGGCAAGTGGACTGAACTGGAGCGAATGGGGTGGATGGAGCAAACACTAGCCAGAATAGGACCTGAGACAGGCCAGCAATCCAAGCCCCATCTCCCAGCCTAAGGGACCAGTGAAAAATGTGTCACTTCTAGCTTCTAGAACATTCCACCTGAGGACACTGCACCCAGGGTGGCGGGTCTTCCAACACCACCAGCAGCACTCCTCGGGTGAGAGTGAGAGACCACCGCAGGCATTCTGGAAAGTACTAGCCAAGAACATCTTGGTGATTAGAGCTTGTTGACTGAAAATAGTATTTGTGTAAAGACTTTTCTTGTGCAAATGTTCTCATGCCTCGCTTTCGAAAGGGTCTGTCTCACGTGAGAGCAGTCATCTACCAGCATCGTTATGGATGACAGAGATGGGCGTGGATCCAGGCATCTCCCACTTACCTCCCCGACATCCCCAGCTCCTGGCTCATGGAAGCAGCACGGCCCTGTTTCCTGTCACACCCTGTCCGTCCTCCAGCTCAGTCCTGCTTACCTATCTGTGCTCACACACCTTGAGGGTCCCTGCTTTCAGGAAGCCTCAGGCCTCCCGTGGGTGCCCACACCTCCCTGGGCTGACCCTGGACAGAAACCTGGTGACACTGCACTGTTATGTCAGCTTACCGACACCTGCCCACTCTCTGTAGGCCACAGTTCCTCAAGGGCCAAACTCACAGGCATCTATTCGATGGATAAAGCGCAAGTCCTGTCCCCAAGTCGGTGCCAAGTAAGTCAACTAGCAAAAGAATGAACACAGGCAGTTTTTCCCTGTGAGATATCGCAGGAGTACAATGTTATCACCTAATCCAAGAGCAGAAGTTTATTTGGAAATGTTCAAGAAAGTACATTAGATGCACTGGAGTTTAATCTGTTAGGTTTTATTTTGCTCCCTCTTACAAGCCTTTGAGTCCGGAAGAAGGGGCCTTTTCCCAGGTACTTCCGTGCCCTCCCAGTCTCTGGTGTCAGTGTGTGTTTGTAACACGCATCAACGATTCAATGCACATGTGAAAGTCACTTCTCTGGCTCCTTGCTGTGAAAAGCTGGCCGTTCTGAGGGCCTTCAAAGCAAAGCACCACGAGAGAATGTCACCTTCCAACAAACTGTGAGCAACTTTGCAAAACAAAACAGCGATCCACATACACGTAAGTACCTCCCAGCATAATGACGCATATTGAAATGTGTGCTTCCCCAAAATGAATACTTTTATTACAAATCTTCATGCCATAAATCAACCAGCCCTGGGCCAATATTCTGGGAGTGAAAGCCAACGCCTGCGACGCATAGCGGAGCACCTGGAGGCATCCCACAGGTATCGTTGCATCCACGGGATATGTGTTCACAACGTGGGAATAACATTTGGCAAAAACCTCATCTATGAACTGATGCTGGGCCACTGGGTGAGGCTGTGTGACCTCGGCAGTTTACTTAAACCTCTGAGACTCAGTTTCCACATCCATACAAGTGGGAGAGTGGAACAGTAGTGCCTGCCTTGTAGGGATTGGGTGTTAAATGAGATAATGCGTATGAAGGCAGCACAGGGCTTGGCACTTAATAATTGGTCAGCACATTGACGTTTCCATGACAATAATGATACTTCTGGCATCAGAATAGGCCAGGCATTTACCAGATACTTCACTTACTTTATACTAAATTTTTGCAATAGTGCCACACAGTACATATCATTATTTCCATTTTATAGAGGAGAAAACCAAGGCACAGAGGGTTCCCCAAGTCACCAAGATTGCACAGCTTCTCGTGGCCAAACTGGGAATCAAATTCAGGTGAAGCCACGTCCCTGTGTTTACACAACGAGTGGCAGAACTGAGTTGTGAAACAGTTTAGCTGACATGAGACCATGCCCATCAGCTCAGAACTGGTTGTTCCACTGCAAAAAAGAAAAGAAAAGAAAAGAAAAAAGGACACTAATTGTAATAAAATGATCACTAATTGTAGCTTGTAATGTGATTGTACAAGAGTAATCAATGAAGTAGAACACAAATATAAATAAGCCCTTGGGAAGCTCCCAGCCTAGCTCAAAGGTTGGGTCTGGGCATGAAGAGCTACGAGGCAGAAAGTACAAGGAACGTGCAGGGAACCTACTGGGGTTGGCGGGGACACAGGAGCTTGAATTGAGGTGACGGGAGCAGGCACGGGGAGCTGGGCCTGGGGGGGGGGAGGGTTTCAAATGAGGTCACAAAGGGCATTCCAGGTGAAGGGACTCGGGGGGACAGGGACTGTGAAGCTGGTGGAGATTCCTCCCTGGACTGGGAGTGGCGGGCGCTGAAGGGACAGGAGGAGTTGGGGACAAAGGCCTTTGAAAGGCCGGCTAAGGGGCTTGGACCTCCTGTTAAAGATAATGGGGATCCCCTGTAGACCTGGGGATCGACTGGGCATGGATGGGGCTTGCTGGGGGCAGCGGAGACCCCGGAGCCATGGGAGGTGTGTGCCGTCTTCCTGAGCTAAGCCTCCTGCTGGGTGGAGACCCAGGGAAGGAGGAAGCCAAGGGCCTTGTTGAAAGTCAGGAGCAGTAAGAGGAGACGACACGATCTGTCTGCTGATTATAATGAGCCTCTGAAGTACCCTCACCACACCTGGGTGGGCTCCCCCGCCCCAGTGTCTCCGCGTGGGCGAGAAGTCTGGGATACTGGATTTGCAGCTCCGTGAGCTGGTAAGCAACCTGCCGCATGAGCAGTGACAACAGCTCAATGCAGCTGAGGCTGGTGTGCAGTCCTGCAGGCTGCACAAGTGTACACAGCCCTGCAGGGACTCACCTGCTCATGGTCATACCGGCATCTCTGCACGACCTGGCCATGCTTCGCTCCCTCGTTTGATCGCTCAGGCATGGGCGATGCGGCCTGCCTGCATGATCACTGCAGTTCACTTTCCATCATTCATTCCCTCCCACATGCGCAGGCTCACTCCCTCCTCCCGCTCTCCCGTCTTCCCTCAGTGCCTCACTCACTTACCCGTGAACTCATGGTTCCACACACGGGCTCTGCAAACCCCAGTTGGTCACTCTGTGCATGCAACATAGCTGCCATTTAACCGTGCTCGGGTTCCTCCTCTGTAAAGTGGGATGGCCCCAAACTCGACACACAGCTGCTGAGAGCATCAACTGAGATAATACATGGAAAGCTCATGCGAGGCCCTCCGTAAACGCCCCCACTCAAGGCCCACTGTCGTCCACAGCTGTGGAGAGGAGAGGGATGAACTCAGGCCCTGCCCGTACCAAGGGCTCATTCTGGTAGGGAGGGTATACCATGGGCTAACTCATTACAGAGATGCACAGAAAGCCATCCTAGGGGAGAGGACAGGCAGAGGAGGCAGAGGGGAAGCAGAAGCAGGGAAAGGGGGGTTGCATGAGCATAGAGGAAGTGGATGAGCATAAAGGAAGTGAAGCCAGTGGATAAGCAGGGGGGAGAAAACGGAGCACAGCTCTGGCACTAGATAAGGTCCAACTGAGATCAGGTTGCAGAAAAGAGGAATGGAGCCCCAGTAAAGGTTCTTGGAAGAGATGCTGAATCAGTTGGCTGCTGCTGTGTAACAAACACACCCAAACTCAATGTGGCTTAAAACAATAGTTATTTATTATTACTCAGGATGCTGCAGGTCAGCTGGAAGTTATTCCAGTCGGCCAGACAAGGCTGACCCCAGCGGGGTTTGCTCATGGGTTAGTGGTCAGCTGACAGTCTGGTTCTGGGTTTCGGCTATGGGAGGGCATCGGCCACCTGCCTCTCATCATCCAGGTGGCTGGCTTGCACTGACTCCAAGAAAACAAGTAGAAACGTGCAAAGCCTCCTGAGAACCAAGCTCAGAACCAGCACAAGATCACGTCTGTCATATCCTATTTATCAGGGCAAGTCACAGGCCAGCCCAGATTCAAGGGGTGGAGAAATAGGCTCCGCCTTTTGATGGAAGGAGCTTCAATATCACATTGCCCAGGGGCATGTGTGCAGGGCAGGGAAGAGCTAAGACCATTTTTGCTAACAATCTACATAAGGTATGTTGGAGCCCTGAGCAAGACTGAAAGACATGTAACTGAGTCTTGTGAAGACAGTGAGTGAGCGTGCCAGCTCAGAGTCTGGTGTGCCTTTGGAAACACAACCCTTCTCAGCCCATCTTCTTGGCACCATGACTGTGCTTTGGGGGAAACGTCTCTGTGTTTGGGTGAAGTAGAAGGGCTGAAAACGTGGGCACCTGGGATGATGACATCCAGTTGACCAGGATGTTATAATCAGAAACAATGTGTGCAAAGGTGTAGCACGGGGCCAGGTATGCAATGAAGGCTTAATAAATCAGCGCCACCACCATCGGCAGTCTGACCTCCCTTGGGTGGGTTTTGTGGTGGGACCCCCTGGGATGCTCCATGAATGGAGGGAAAGAAGAAATGCAGACGCCGTTGTGGCCTGGATGGCTGGGAGGTGGGTGCAGCCAGAGTCAGTAGAAGAGGGCTACCCAAGGCCAAGGTGCTTAAAGCACCAAAGCCAGCAGCGTGGTGCACTGTGGTCAGAACAGTACCTTTGCAGGACCTCAAGGCCCACGGACACCAACACCCAGATTCCACAGCATCAGCCCTGCAGGACCTGGCTTCTTCCCCCAAGGGGCCTGGAGGGGGCTGTGCTTGATCCCCTAAGACCTTTGGGTGGGCAGTGATGTAGGTGCCAGCAGCAGACCATGTGGCCTCGCAGGGAAGTGAATCCCTCGAGGCCACAGCAGGTGAACAGTGACACATACTGCTCCATGGACATCTGTGAACATCACACAGGAAGCTCGGAGCCATTGGGGAAGAAAAGCCCTGAGCTTTCTGCCCTCAAAGAGATGGAGGTCCCGGGCAGCCATGGAGAGTTGGTGTATAAATTCGAAGATTCCCTATGTTGTGCTCACAGCCAATGGCGTCTTCAGCACAAGCACGATGGGTATTTTTGAGGGAGTGGGTGTTGGGTACGGATGTCTAACATCTTGAGAGTGTGTTTATGAGTAAGACGGCCCTGTTTGCCTAGGCAGCCTGTGTCAGAGGCAGGCGTTTTCCAAGGCTCAGGCTTGTTTTATCTACAATTTCTCTAAGCATCTTAATTTCATTTGTAAAATGGGAACAATATTCCTGAACTATTAGGGTTGTCGTGTGAACCGATTGGAAAGGGATGATTATTGCTCATGTGGACCTATCACTGAGCCATTTTAGTTATTATTGCTGCTATTAATATTATTATTATTAATTCATAATCTTTCTCTAGCTGCAATTTTTCCTTTGAAAGGCGATTTTGATGGTTCTCATAATAGAGAACAAAATAATATTCCAGTAATGACAAGGTGCTTTGAGATCTCCTGGCAAAGACACTCGTTTAGTAATTGGAACTCAAGTGGATTTACATGGCTGAGACTATTAAAGCACGTTAAATTTCATAACGTTTCTTCTGGTCTTACTTAACATTCTCACGCCTAACCATAAAACATTAAGACGGATGGCCATTAGAAGCAGCAACTCTCTTCCAGAACATGCACTGAAAATCTTCATCTTGAGAGGTGAAGTTAGGTTATAAAGAGAAACATTGTTTAATCTGCAGCAATCCACTGTGTCTCTGGTTACATCCAGGCCAAAGGGAGGTTGGAAGCACAGACCACCAAAGACTTGCCACACACCCCCGTTCCTCCCTTATCTAGCTCCAAGTCCATAAACTGCTGTAAGGGCCTGTAGAGTGAGCAGGTGGGGACGCAGTGGGTGCAGGGGGAAGGGACCTTGGCATCCTGCTCCCCACGCAGACATATGACCTTGGGCAGTGAAAGCTACATTCTCCCATCTTAGAATCTTAGCTTTCTTTAGTTTTCATTCATTCATCTCAACACACGTGTGTGGGCTGCCTGCAAAGGCTCAAGTAATCTCAAGGTGATGAAGGAGACATAACTCTTGCCTCCAGGAGAGCACTGAGTAAGGAAGGGAGGCAGAGCGCTCTCCTCCAGTGCCAGGGAGCTTTCAGTGTGTTGGGGGCGTTTAAATAAGCCCCCTAAAAACGGGAAAATGAATACCTCTGGCTCTGGCCACTGAGTGCCGGAACCGGGAGCTCCCAGAGAGAGGAGCCCCCTGGGTTACGGTCTGCTGGTCTGTGGTCAGCAGACCGCCCTGGTTCTGTTGTAAATGGGACGGCATGTGAAGCCTGGCACAGACCTTATCCTTATGGCTTTGCGGTCCTCTGGGTGGCTGAGCTCCACGCAGCATTCACCCTGCTCCTAGCCTTCCTCCAGGAAGCCTCCTGGGAACCCTGATGGTCCATTTAAAAACCTGCAGGGTCATTACTGTTTTGGTTACTTACACATGATAAGCAGTAAACAGCACATATTTCAAAGAGACAATAAGCTTCCCTTTCAAAAACACATACCCATTGGCCAGCGAGGTCTGAGTTTGAACCGAGGTAATCACTTCCTGAGTTAGTGGTTGCACTCACCTCGGATTCTCAGCTTCCTAAACTGTAAGGTGATGCTAGGACCACACAGGAGGCAGAATTGTTATGGAAATGCAGGGCGTATGGAAAACGACTGTAATGTGGAAGGTTCTGGAACACATGAGTTTCCTTGTGTCACCTTCCCTGTTGGTGATGACTGGCTCAAATTTCACACAGAAGCTCCACATTCTTACTTTCTCCCACCAGAGGAGGCCACGTGTTGATTGCAATGCTATCGCACCTTGAAAAGATTCTCTTGGTTCAAAGACGTTTATCCCAGCCCTGTACTTGACCCTGTGGTTTAGCTTCACCATTTCCTTATGGCTGAGGAGATTTCAGGTCACTATGATTTGCCCGTTACTTTTCCAGTCTTAATGTCTGGAATTTTTCACCTCAAACATGATCCAGCCACATGAAGCTGCTTTATTTCTGTTACGCACACCCTACACACTGCTTAGAGCAGATGCTACCCCACCACCATCTCACTGTACCCCCCCCACACACACACACACACTTTACCCCCCACTCTTTCCATTTCCACCCTGGCTGGGCAATAGGCTGATATAGCCTGTACGTAACTCTGTGATTCACAGAGAAACACAGCCTACTTTTGTTTCTGCCTTTCTCATGGCAGCAATTTTCTTGAAAATTAGTGCCCTGTCCTCTTCAATGTCAGTCATCTTCCAGAACTTACAGATGCACATGGTACATGTGCAGCTATTCAGTGAATCTTCTCATGTGAGTAAATTAATGAAAATTGACTTAGGTTTTCTTACTAACAGGTGTCTTATTGGGATTCCAATTGCTACAATGTTTCTCTGTGCTTAAAATTCTGTGCCTTATCTGCCATGTACTCCATCAGATTGTTCTTCATTTCTTTTCATTATGGATCGATAATTACTTAAAATAGGATATACATATCTTCTAGTACCCCAGAGGAAAACAATAGAGTGAAGAATACAAAACTAGTACAACAAATTTTGGAAAGGAAAAGGAAACAAAAAGAAAGCAAGGTAAATTGAAATTAAGAATTGCTACATATAACAATATTGGTAATTGTAATAAATGTGAATGAGTCAAATCCCCCTAAGAAAAGATAGAGATTTTCCGATTGGGCTTTTTAGAAAGAAAAATCCTGTTATGCTTATGAGACATGGCCCTAAAACAAAATGACAGGGAAAGCCTGAAACTGGACAGATGGAGAAAGAGAAATTAGCAAATGCTTAAATAAAAGAGGTGAAGAAAAATACGTATCAGACAACATAATAGTCCAAGTCAAAAATATTGAATAAGACAAAATGGGATTTCAATATTATTAAATATTATACTCTTTCAAAAAGAATATTCACACATTTAGTAACAAAATACCAACTACATAAAACAAAACCTGTTAGAAATGCAAAAACAAAAAACTAATAAAGCACAGTAATAATAGAAGATTTTAACACATCCTTCTCAGATCAAATATCACATCAAATAAACAAAAAATAAGTGTAAATATAGAAAAATTGAACACACCATTATCATGGGGTGCCAAACAAAAAATACAAATCTTTTTAAACTCCTCTAGCACAGACAACAAAATTAAAGATGGAGGATGTGTCAAATAAAATATTAAATATCTTCAAAAACAGCAGAAAATATGAATAAAAATTCCTGACCATAGTATTTTTTTAATAAGAAAAGGAAAAAGCAACTAAAATGTCACATATGATTTTTAAAAATCCCTCTATGTATCACTTGAATGAAAGAAGTCATTAAAACAAAAAAACAAAACATTTTTAAATATAAGAAAAGAGAAAAAAAATGCATACTAAATCCCAGGAGGTATGGCCAAAGAGATATATTCAGAATAAAAACTTCTAGACATAACTACATTTATTGCAAAATAAAGACTGAAGAAAGGTAAACTGAGATTTTTACTTAAAATGCTAAAAATGCAATAAAATTATCTAAATAAATTAGAAGAAAAAGAATTAAGCAATTTAAAAAGCAGAAATGTCTTACATAAGAAACAAATGAAAATGAGAATATAATCAAAAACATCCAAACTGGATAGTTTGAAAATACCAATAAAACAGCTAATGGTTTGTCAAGACATCCAAAATGAAGAAAAAAGAAGGTAAAAACAAGCAATATCAGGAATGAAAAATGTATAGAATTATAGAATCAGAGGACAATTTTAAATTGAGATTGTATACCAATTTATTTTAACACATTTGCAAAATTTAAAGCAATAAAGTAATTACCAAGAAAAATACAAATTGCAAAATTAATTTAGGAAGTGAAAGAAAGACTCAGAAGTGTTTAAAAGTAGTAAAGAAATCCATCAAACTGAGCCCGTCTTTCATCAAAATTAAAATTTGTCACTCTTTGAAAGGACAGTTAAGGAAAGGAAAAGGTAATGGAACACTGGAAGAAAATATTCTTAATACACATATCTGATAAATGACTGGTGTCAAGAATATACATAGAATTTTACCACAATTAAGAAGACGGCACAGGAAAACAAAAAGGCAAAAGATTTAAAGAAATATTCAAAAAAGATGTACAACGGCCTATAATAAACACATGCAAAGCGTTCAATATCATTCGTCATCAAGGAAATGCAAGTTAAAACCACAATGGTATATTCCTACATGCCTAACAGAAAGGCTAAAGTTAAAAAGACTGGCAATATCAATTATTGGCAGGAATATGGAGCAACTGAAATTTGTATGCGTTGCTGATGGAAATACAAAGAGCGGAAAGCTTTGAAAAACAGTTTGGCATTTTCATATAAAGTGAAGTATTCACTTACTATATGACCCAGCAATCCTACTCCTGGGTCCGTTCCCAAAGGAAATGAAAACACATGTGCACACAAAAACTTTAATACTAATATTTATAGCAACTTTATTCATAATAATCTAAAACTGGCAACAACCCAAATGTCCATCAACGGGTAAATAGATAAACAAATTGTGATCAATTCATGCCATAGAATAATATTCAGCAGTGAAAAGAAACAAACTACTGATATAAGAAACAGCATCTCTGAATTTCCAAACTAATATGCTGAGTGAAAGAAACCAGACACAAAGCAGTATATCTTTTATTATTTTATTATTAAATTCTTTAAAATGTAAAACTAAGCTATAATGAGTGACAGCAGAATAGTGGATGAGAATAGTCAGGTGTTGGGGGACTAACTACAAAGGAATATGAGAAAAACTTTCTGGGTAAAGGAACGTTTTCTTTTAATTTTTACCTTGATTGTATTAGTGTTTATATGAGTTCATATTTTGAGACTCAGTGGACAAAACACATGGATATAAATTACACCTTGATAAAGTTGATTTAAAAAAATCACCTTGCGCAATGGTCCATGGGTAAATAGTTCCCATCTTCAGAGGAGAGGTAATTCTAGTGGTTACTAACTCTGCCAGAACAGAGAAGTTGGAAGCATCTTAACTCATTCTACCAGGCAAACATAGAATGCTGCGTCAAAATCAGACATGGAAAGTAACTACATAGAGAATCATAAAAACTACAGACTGCTATCACTTATGAATCTATATGTGAGTATTTAATACAATCCATGCCCGTAGAAGATTTACTTATGTAATAAAAATGATATTTCAAGTTAATCATGAAGCAATGGAATAATCAATAAATGGTTTAGGGAAGATCACTATTCATAGAATAAACAAAGTGAGATCACTGTCTGCCTCATATAATAGATAAGTAATGGATTATAAAGCCAAATATGTGGGAATAAACTATAAAGCATTAGTAGAAAATAAATCATATTTTTGCAAACTTGGGATGGGGAGAAGCTTCTTTAAAAAGACCTGAAAACCAGAAGTCATGATGTAAAAATTGGCACCTGCAACTACATTAAAATGAGAATTTACTTAAAACTCAGCGTGTATAAAATGAAAAGTCAAATTTAAGAGTAAAAGAAGCACTTTCAATACAAATAGCAAATTACCAATATCCATACCATGTAAAGAGCGCCTACAAATCAATCAGAAAAGTATTCATTTCCATTCAGAAAAGCAGTAATATTAAGATTCCCACCAGTAGTGTAGAAGGGTGTCCACTGCACCACGTGCTTTTCAACAGTGGATACCATCAGTCTTTCTTCACATCCCTAAACATGTGGCCAAAACAAGACAGACAAAACCCACTGCTAATTATAATTTCTGTTATTTCCCTAATTATTACATTGATTACATTTTTCATGTTTATGGACACTTGCAGGTTTTCTATTGTGAACTGCCTGGTATAATTATAGCCCGTGTCCATTTTACTATTGGTATAGTTTACTTCTTTCTATTGAGTAATAACAACAAAAAAAGTGGTGTCCATCAGAGAAAGTATAAATGCATTGCGGTGCATCCATATAGCATATCATCTCGTTGATAAAAAGGATGAGGGACAGCTGACCCTTGAACAACCGGGGAGGGGGTGAGGGGGTGTGTGGGGACACTGACACCCTACCAGGCCAAGGTCCGAGTATAACCCCAGTTGGACATCCGAATCCACAGATTCCCAACTACGGACCGAAAATACTAGATGTTCACATGGAAAGATTTAATAAAATAAAATTTTTTAAAAAAAAGAAAGATTTATAAGACAAAAAGATAATTAATGGATGATCTAGTTTACATCAAAAAAGGATCTACTCTTATTTAAACATAAATGTGCAAAAGAACAGAAAAGTATGCAAAAGATTAGTTATAGGAACTTTCGTTGATTAAGGACATATTATGTGCCAAGCAGGCATCTCAATGCTTTATAATGTATCTAATCCCGCCGTCCATCCTGTGAAGTAGGAAAGAGTATGACTTCTCAGCTCAGGAAGCTAAGGCTTAGGGTAGCTAAGGCCACACAACAGGTACACGGAGAGGCTGAGCCTCAGGAGAGCAGGCCGTCTGTGCGAGATGGTACCCTCTCCCACCTCTTCATAAACTGACTTCCGGGACAGCCAGCGGAAGGGTTGTCCATCTAAGTTACTTGAATTTTTAGAATGGGAATGTATTTGCGAAAGACTACATCAAAATAAAAAAGGGGCACACCTGGTGGCCCGGAGAGGCCCGAGCATTCCAGAGGCCTGAGGAAAGGTGTCATGTAACACTGGAGAGGGACAGGAACAGGTGACCATGCCGGGTTTTAGCCTTGGGAAAGAGGAGACTCCACGGATATAAAAGCCATCTAAAATGCGTAGGGAGCTGCGTTGGGAGTGGCTCTTTGTAATCCCAGATGGCCGGCTGACTCAGGGCCACTGGGTGAAAAGTCCAGGGAGCAGATGTCAGCGTGACATTGGTCCATTTATGGACCTGCCAAAAACGGATGTGTGTGCCCCTGAAGGTAATGTGAGCTCCTGCAGGGGCTGAACCAGAAAAGGGAAGCCACGTGGCCCAGAGCTGCCTGGAGGGTTGAGGTACCAAAAGCAGGCTTCAGGAGAGATGCCTTCAGAGATCCCTTCCAGGCCTAGAAGTCTACAGCCATGTGGGAAAATGTCTTCCAACTACCGGTTTAATGCTACAGGTTACAAAGCATCATGATAGTTGAGAGATCTCAGAAGGCTTGTTACAGGAAGGTGTCATGGCTTATTTCCATCAACTGGTGAGGGTGTTGGGGCAACAGGAAGCCAAGACCTTCCTGCAATTTCTCTTCACCGGGTGTTGACGTAACTGCTGGCTGCTGACCTCATCAGGGCTCTTAGCACATCGCAGCCCTCCAGATGTAGTCAGTTTTTGGATGGCAAAGTGATATATTTGTTCAGATGCTTACTGACTGGTCCAGGTAGATTGCCCAAATCTGTCTGAAGCCCTTATATGCTACAGAAAAAAAAAAGGTCGACATTCTAAAATGACAAAATTTACCACTAACCCATGAGTCATTGCAGTGACTCAACTCGAATATTCTAACCAAGAAAGCACCAACAATGGCCATTCACAATTTAATAAAATCAAACTCTACTCTGTGCCTCCCAAATGTGGAAAGTTAAACAAATAAACACCTGGGTTGGGAACAAAAATGTCAGTAGAGATACCAACATCTAACGGTTTGGGGTGGATGTTCCTCATGACATCTCACCTTGAGTGAAAACAGTTTTAGTTGAGAATATAGTGTCAGAAATGTAAAATGCCACTAAGACCGAATCGAATTCCTTCAAGAAAGGTTCACAGCTGAATTATGTGAAATCTATATTTTAGTCAAGTCCTCTCTTTCCCCGTCAGATTTTTCTCTATGACCCTGTTAGGCTCCCACTCACTTGTTCACATACTTCCCCTTCCACATTCCCAGATGTCCCTGCATAGAGGCAAGTGATTCCTACTTCCTGACCACAGAAGTCCTTGGCACGGGGATCTTGTTCAACTCTGCGTTCACCCAATTCTTTGCACCTAGTCGGTGCTTAATAAGTTTGTATTGGAATTTTTATTTTTAATACAATTAATAGGGGGACAGATAAAGAACCAAAAATAAATTGTGGGTCAGAGTCAACCAGACTGCCCAAGTGAACAGCTGTCCGATGTCAATAGCTAGTTTACAATGAGTCCACACAATTGCTCATATACATAACCTGATTCCATCGGTTCAAACTGTAAATTCACAATGGGATTTATAGATGATGTAATACAGAATTGTACACCTGAAATCTATGTAATTTTACTAACAATTGTCACCTCAATAAATTTAATTTAAAAAAAACCTGTAAATTCAAACCAGATAAATACAACCGAAGCTAAACCTCAGCCTAACCAGTTCTTTGATCACTGTCCATAGTCAACACTGCTGAAGCTCCAGACTCACGGACAGAGTGCCTCCACCTCCAAGTCTCTCAGCAGATCCAATGAAAAGCCATGACATTCTTTTTTGGAATGTGGAGTAAACACGTGTCTGTTCTTTGGAATCAGTCTTCTAATCCAGGCTCTGCCACTTAGTACCTGTGTGATCTTAGAAAAAGTATGTAATTGTTTGTACCTCAGTATTCTCATCTGTTAAAAAAAAAAAAAAAAAAAGTGGTTGACAATAAGTATTCTCTATACCTCAAAAGGAAAATCTTTTAAACAACAGCCCCCAAATAACAGGCTCAACCTGCCCCACGTGATCCTACTTTCATACACAAAGTTTGAGACCACTCACAGACTGAAGCATACATGAAAGTTAAAATTACAGAGCATGTAGAAGAAAACATAGGGAAATGTCTCTGACTTTGGGGTAGGCAATGATTTCTTAACATACGATATGTTAAGAGAAAGAAATTGACAACTTGAACTCCAACATAATCAAACACTTCTAGTCATAAAAAGAAACCATTAAGCAAATAGCCAAGCAATGGGCTGGTAGAAAATATCTGACAGCATATATATATATATATATATATATATATATATATATATATGACAGAGAGAGTGAGAGAGAGAGAGAGAGAGAGAGAATATCTAACAAAGGACCTGTATCCGGAATATATAAAGAAACAGCTCAATAAAAAAAAAAAAAATGGGCAAAAGACTTGAGCATGCCTTTAATAAAGGAAGATATACAAATGGCCAGTAGACACATGAAAAGGTGTTTGACATAACTAATCGCAGAAATACAAATAAAGACCACTAGGTTTCTGAAGAGGACGTGGAGCAAACAGAACACTCATGCATTGATAGTGGAAATGTAAAATGGTACACGAACTTGGAAACCTTCCTGGCACTTCCTTATTAATTACTCATATACTACCTGTGATGGACGGCTGTGCCATCACATTGGGGATTAGGGTCTCAACACATACACTTTGAGGACAAACATTCAATCCGTGGCACTATCCAAATGCTGAGTAACTACCACTCCTAGGTGTTCACCCAAAAGAAATTCACAAAACGACGTGCGTTCATCTTTATTCATACTAAGCCAAACCTGTAACCAACCAGTTATGGAAATGAACATAAATGGGAAAACAGGCAAACAAATTATGTGATACTCATACAATGGATTCTGACTCAGCAGTAAAGGAAAACAGTGAGCCACCGACACAAGATGTTGAATCTCAAAATCGTTACGCTGAGTGAAAGAATCTGGACACAAAAGAGCACATACTGTATAATTCCATTAATATGAAACTCTCCAGCAGGCAAAAGTAACCAATGGTGAAAGAAGTAAAAGTGGTTGCTGGAGTTGCTGGGTCCTAAGGTAGTTCTAGTTTTAATTTTTTGAGGAGCCTCCATACTGTTTTCCACAGCGGCCGCACCAGTTTGCAATCCCACCAACAGTGCATAAGGGTTCCCTTTTCTCCACATCCCCCCCAACACTCGTTTGTTGTTTTACTGATGACAACCATTCTGAAAGGTGTGCGGTGACATCTAATCGTGGTTTTGATTTGCATTTCCCTAATGATTATTGATGTTGAGTACCTTTTCATATACCTATTGGCCATTTGTATGTCTTCTTTTGAGAAATGTCTATTCAGGTCCTTTGCCCGTTTTTGAAATCAGGTTATTTGTTCCAAAGGAAATGAAATCAGTATCTCAAGGAGATATCTGCACTCCCATGTTCACCATGTAGCATTATTTACAATAGCATAGACATGGAAACAGACTAAATGTCCATCAACAGATGAATGGAGAAAGAATATATACTGGAATATTATTAAGCCTTTAAAAAGAAGGAAATCCTGTCATTTGGGACAATGTAGATGAACCTGGAGGACATCATGTTAAGTAAAATAAGCCGGACAGAGAAAGACAAATGCTGGGTGATCTTACTTCCATATGGAATGTAAAATACTCAGACTCTTAGAACAGAGAGTAGAGTGATGGTGGCCAGAGGTTGAGCGGAGGGGGAAATGGGGAGATGTTGGTCCAAGGTACCAAGTTTCAATTATACCAGATGAATAAATTCTGGAAATTTGATGTATAGTATGGTTTCTATAGTTAACAATACTGTATGGTATACTTACAATTTCTTGAGAGCGTAAGCTTAAGGTACTCTCACATCAACAAAGAGAGAGAGAGAGAGAGAGAGAGAGAGAGAGAGAGAGAGAGAGAGAAGGAAAAAAGTAACTATGGTACGTGATAGATATGTTAATTATCTTTATATGGTAATTATTTGACAATGTTTACCTATATCAAAACATCCTGTTGTATACCTTAAACATGTACAATTTCGTTTACCAATTATACCCCAATAAAGCTGTAAAGATAAAAATGGATGGTGCTGCGTTGGAGAGCATTGGCAGAATTTACCTGGGGAGGTGTATAGGGAGCTTTCTGGGATGATAAGAGTATTCAATAACTTGACACTTGTGTGGGTTACACAGGTGTGTCAATTTGTCAAAACTCAGAACTTTATACTCAATACTTATGCATTTTACTATCTGTGATTAAATCCCCCCCCCAAAAAAAACACCCTTTTTTAATGCCCCACCTCTTAGAGTTGTTGAGAGAAGAAGAAGAGAGTCTGCCTGTAACCAGGTATAGTCAGGGTGTCTGCATAGAGCCCTAATGAGTTCGATCTTCTCCGCACCGACAGAATGCTGATTAAATAAATAGCATTTTATTTCTTTAATAATGGGCTTTCTATGAAAATGATCGTTTTCAGCAAGGTTTATTCCCCCTAAATAGCATGCTAGAGTCAGAACACAACCTCTTCTAGAACTGAGATTCAGCTGTCAGGCTAGGCTTCATAAACCCTCTCCCATTGGTCTCAGAGTCCCAGGTGAGGACCAGGTGAGAAGTGGTGGGGATGGCTTAATTCAATTGTCCGAATGATTAACTTTGTTTCCGAAGGGATTAATGCAATTCAAGTCCTGCTAGAGAGCCACCGGTCGCTCAGTTGAGTTTGTCACTGGTTGAAAGGGTGCTTCTGATATTTCTCCATTTTGCAATGTCATAGAAGCAGGGAGACTTTAATTAATCCTTTTCTGCCTTCGTGTCTAAAAGCTACAAGACATTTTAATGAGAAGGCAGCGGCAGAAAAGAAGAAATCAGTAATAAAATAAATAAATAAATAAAATCATGGGGCTCCTAAGCAGCCCCACAGATGGAGGCATTCAGCTCAATGAAAGAAATGATGAATTTATTTGACTAATGTAAATAGAGAGAAAATGAGGCACTTGTATGGTGCTCCAACCGACTATGAATAGATGAGTAATGTCAGAGTGTCAGACCTGCGGTCGTTAACTCCCGGGCGCCAACAATGGTCATGCCCGATTTAATGAAAAAAACAAATGAATTGCTACATATTCCTGTTTGCTTCCCCTGTCAAATGAGGTGTCTGAATATTTTATTCAGTAAGGAGTGTTTTATATATGAAAGATAATTAACTGTTGTGTGGAAGAAGCGGGTTACATGACGTTACATTGGGGGCCAGTGAGGCTATGACGGGGCGGGGGAAAGCGGGTGAGCTCCTGTGCTTTCTGTAGTGAGATCACTGTTCTGATGGGTGACACAGAGAGCGAGCTTCCTGCGTGCCCAGCACTGTGCTAATTAAACTTTCAAGGATGGGATTCAATGGCGGGCATTCTAGTACCTACCAGAGACTTGTAAAAATAGTCAGTGCCAGGGATCACGGCCCCGGGGGTCGTAGTCCCAGAGGGAACGTGAGACAACATGGAACCTTTTGCATAGCAAGTGCTCAAAAATGCATATTGAAGGAGAAAGTGACTGAACACATGTAAGTGATGCAATAAATATGCCAAGCACCAAAATGAGAGCATCAGACTCTTAGGTGCTACAGGGTCATTCTCGGAACTCGGGATGGCCACAATCAGACCTCTCTACTTGGAGAAGGTGTTTAGATAGAGCGGAAAGAGGACTGGCTTTGGATCAGGTCTTCCCATCCGCAGCACTTTTGAGATTTGGGGCTGAATGATTCTTTGTTGTGGGAGGACTGACCTGTGCACTGTTTTCGAAGGGGTGTGACCATTCCGGGGTTGGGTCATGGAGCCGTCGTTGTGGTATGGAGACCAGAGAGAGGTCATTCCCAAGGGAGGTAAGCAATTAAGTCGCTACTGCAGTTGTCTAGGTAGGAAGGATCAAGTCTTCTTATTCCAGCAAAGCCATGTGAATCCGTGCCCCTGTTCATGCAACACCTCCTACGCTCAGTGGTGTTGCTTGGCACACAGTGGCCTTTGTGGCGTGGCCTCTTTCCACTTCCCACCCTTCCACACTCTCACACCCTACATTCCACGCCTGGGAATCTTGAAGACTCACTTCTCTCTGCCAAAAATAACTATTTTACACACCAAGTCCATCAAGTATCTGGCTATATCTCGCTATATTATAGCTATCTTGCGATAGTATTAACTTGTTCCCTGTTCTGTCCATCTGACAAACAGTGAGGTCACTAAGAAAGGAATCTTGTTTTATTCATGTGATAACCAAAATCTTGTTTTGTCATTGACATGTAACAATGTATGCATTTAGGTAGACGACATCATTATTTGATACATGCATATATTGTGAAATGATTACCAAAAGTTTAGTTAACATTCATCTCCTCACATAGTTACAGTTTTTTTCCCATGATGAGAACTTTTCAGATCGACTTTCTCAGCAACTTTCAAATACACAATACAGTATCGTTAACTATAGTCACAACACTGTAAATTACATACCCAGAACTTACTTATCTTTTAACTGAAAATTTGTACCTTTTCCCCCCATTTCCCCTTCACCCATCTCCCACCTCTGGCAACGACCAATCTGTTCTGTTTCTATGAGGTGTTTTAGATTCCACATATAATTGGGATCATACAGTATTGGTCTTTCTCTGTCTGACTTACTTCACTTAGCATAATGCTCTCAAAGTCAGTGGGATATTAACCATTAAAGAGAAGGAAAACCTGTCATTTGCAACCGTATAGGTGAACTTACATATACATTTTCTTTATTCATTCACCCGTCAGTGGACACTTAGTTTGTTTCCATGTCTTGGCCGTCGCAAAACACTTGGGCGGTGAGCATCTTCAAGATAGGGATTTTATTTTCTTCAGATAAATACTGAGAATTGCTGGTCAAATGGTGGTTCTTTTTTTCATTTTTTGAGGAACCTCCATACTGTTCTCCATAGTGGCTGCACCAGTTTACATTCCCACCAATAGTTCACAGGGTTCCCTTTTCTCTGCATCCCCACCAACATTTCTCATCTCTTGTCTTTTTGACGATAGCCATCCTAAAGGATGTGAGGTGATGCCTCATCATGGTTTTGATTGGATAACCAGAATCTTAACTTTCTGAAATCATCATTTTAATAGTTACCATGTATTGGACACTTACTATTTGTCAGGCACTGAACTAGACCACCAGCTCCAAGAGGGCAGGGGTGTTTCTACCTTGTTAAATATTTCATCCCACTCCCTGGCCCGGTGCTGGCCTCAATCAATTACTTGTGTTAGGCAGGATGGGCCGGATGGCACTTTGGTTACAAATGAACTCCCTAATCTCATTGGCTTAATGTGGCAGAGATTACCATCTCACTCACGGTATTTGGCTGACACAAATTGGGAGGTATCATGAGTTGAATTGTGACTCTCAAAAATGTGTGTGGAAGTCCTACCTCTGGTATCTGTGATTGTGGCTTTATTTGGAAATAAGGTCTTTGCAAATGTAACCAAGTTAAGATGAGGTGTTAGGGTGGGCCCTACGCCAATATTCCTAGTGTCCTTATGAAAGGAGAGCACCAGGTGATGACAGAGGCAGAGCCAGGAGTGGTGCAGCTGCAAGCCATGGGACGCCAAGGGTGGGCGGCCACCATAGACGCTAGGAAGAGACGAGGAAGGGGTCCACCAAGAGCCCCAGAGGAGCAGGGCCCTGCTGACACCTCGATTTCAGACTTCCAGCCTCCGGAACTGTGAGAAGATGAATTTCTGTGTTTTAAGGTGCCCAGTCTGTGGCACTTTGTCACAGCAGCTCTGGGAGGCTAAAATAACTTGACTCCACACAATGACTCGGAGACCCAAGCTGACAGACTGTCCCATGGTAGTCATCGAGCCCTGCAGGACCGGAAATGGGGTCCTTTCTGGCAAGTAACCTTGTGCTACTTCACTGAAAGGTGTTCTCCATTCAACCGTCTTAAACATTGCAAAGCGCAGAAACTTTTTCTCCCAATGAAGATGTGCCTTGAGTGTAAAGCTCCCTTCTGTATGCTCAGAGCTGGTCTGTTCACCATCATCTGAATGTAAAGCAGGCCATTTGGCACGCCTCCACTTTACTGCCATTAATCGAGTCGCTGGGGTGGGGATGGGGGAGTGCAGGCCGGAGGGAATCGATAGCCTTCGAGAAGGACTGTATTTCTCACTGGGAAAGCAATGAGGCCTGCAGGTCAGAGTCTGCAGTTCAGCCTCATCCTGGGTCTCGAGAAAGCACCTGTCATTTGATGCCACTCATGCCGGGAGATATTTTAATTCAAATTGCGCCGGCTGCGGTGAATGTCTCCTGGTGCTGAAGACCTGTCTCCGGGATCTGGCGGAGGCTCCTCACCGCCACACTTTCTTTAACTTGACAAAAGGGGACTGGTCTGGTGGAGGCTGCAGAAACCAGGTTTGCAACTGAATGCTGATTTTGCCCAGAAGTAATTAGTTCATTAACTGTGAGCACACGAGCTCATTAAAGGAGGAGCTGGATGATGCAAGTCAGTGGCCTGTGGAAGTCCATCAAAAATTAGGAGCTGGAAATGGTCTGGCTCACACCTCCTGCCCGGCACCTTCATTAACCAAAGAGGTTTCTAAAAGCCAGCAGTCCCTGGGGACCAGCTGCATTTAAAGGCACACGCTACACAGGAAAGGAAGAACGGTGGTCGGGAGGAGAGAGGGAGGGCGGAGGCATCTACCATTTATGGGGTGCTTCCCTCATAGGAAGCATCTGTACTTCCAGCATCTCGATGACGTCCACAGCAGTGACCTCGGTGCTTTTCACACGCGGGGACCTAGGTTCAGAGCTTTTATGACTTAACAACGGTCTCTGTGAATCCATGGCAGAGCTGGATTACAGACCTGAACCCTAAAACCAGTGCTTTTCCTACCACATCAATAAATTATTAGGTAACACTTGGAGATTCAGGCACATGTTCACCTCTGGTCCGTTCACCATCTAATCTCACAGCACATTTGGAGGCTTTCCTGGTCGGTGTTATATTGAGCTGCAGTTTGCAAATGTTTATTTACAGGGGATTAATTAACTTTGCTATTTGCAAGTATGAAGTAAGGGAAAATTGTCTTTCTCTCAGAGTTGGTGCAGTGACATTCCAACAGTCCTCACCCCCATACTCGACATGTCAAAATTCTTCTAAGCCAAAGCTCGAGGAATAGATGGCACATGGTACAATGGGCAGTGAGAATGGCCTGAGGGGCTCAGAAAATGTAGGCAGGCACTGTGGTTTCAAGTCCCTGTCTGTCACTGAAGGGCCAGGGGACCCTGGGCGAGACCAGTTACTTCTCTGAGTTCTGGTTCTCTCAGTAAGAAAAATAAGGAAGAAAAATGAGTTCTCTGAAGTCCTCTCTGGGCCAGAGACTCTCCAAGAAGAGCCCAGGAGTCTGAATCATCGTCGCAGCGTGAGTCCAAGTGGGGCTCTTGGTAGGAGGTGACAGATCAAGTCAGGGGAGCAGGGAGGAGAGCCTCCCGATTCCTGGCCCCTGGCCCATGCACACCCACTGCAGGGGAGACACCCCAAAGAAGAAGGAGGGGACAGAGTGGCCTTACAAGAATACATCCTGGTACCCAGCAATTTCATTCCAAGATGACACAAAGGTGGCAGTGAGGCCCAGGAAAGAATGTCTCCCTCTCTGATGAGAATAAGAGTTCCGCCAGTGCTACAAGACCAGGAGTATCTAGGGGAGATTGTGGGGGATGCGAGAGACAGAAGGAGGACACGGAGAAAGGGACAGATAGGATTCTGGTGTCAAACACAATCAGACAATGAACATGCAGCCTCTAGTACAAGCAACACCTTCATTCCTTCTGTCACTCATCCATCCATCCACCTAGTCATTCATTCATTCATTCATTCATTCATTCATTCATTCCATTCTTGGTCTATACTGAGATCTGGGCTCAGGAGCTACAATGGTGAGTGAGAATAAGCACATCCCTGCCATCATAGAAGGTATGGGGCAGTCTTGTCTTTAGAGAGCATTGTCCACAAACGGAAAACTCAAGGGCTCAGCATAACATCCGTTAAGGATAGAGTCAGACCTTTAAGCATCACGGTAAACATGATTCTAATTCCCTCCCTTCCTTTCTCCCTCCCTCTGACTCTGTGGTTCATTAAAAGCCCCATGGACTTGGAGAGGTGAAACCTTACACTTGATTTCACCCCCTTTTAACCAAATATCTTTGAGAACTCGTTTAAACTAACCTCTAACATGGGGATAACAGCACCTTCCTAACCTTTCTCAGAGAGTGTGAGAAGCAAATGAGAAAAATGGAGGCAAAAACTTTATAAACCATTGGTTTATAAGCCGTGACTGTTAAGTTTGTGATCATGACCTACCTGGGACAATGCTTGGTGGCATTTCCAGAACCTGTGGGATCCAGGGTCTCTGCCTCGTTATGTCTGGGCAGCGTCCTGGGTCTGGGTTTCATCAGGCCAGGTGTTGGCCACGCAGCTGGAGACATTTCACACAGGAAAACACCCAGACCAAGCCTGAACAGGAGGTTCTCTCCATTTGGGAAGACAGGAGTGGGCAGCGGATCCCCAGGCCCCTGGGAGGCCCAGCTCCAAAGTCTGAGCACATGGCCAGGAGCTGAAGATCTCAGGAACAGGTCAAAACAAGGTGCAAGGTGGAAGGAGGTGATAAGGACCCATGGATTGTCGTGCATGGATTGAGAAGACTGGAGGTACAGGTCACGTTGAACTAGTGACCTCATAGGCCCGGGTCCTAGAGGGCACGCTCCACCCCAGGCACAGGCTGATGGGGCTGCTTCGTGGTAAATGCCGTGTTAGTGGGGATCGGGATTGGACAATCCCATCCTATGGGGTCTACATTTCTAGATTCTGGGTCAGAACTGAAGCCAAATACATTGCCAAACCCTGTGCCCAGCCCACCTACAGCCCAGGTCACCTGTACCACGTGGGTTATACCCCAACAGAATGGCAACCTGTAAATGTTGCCTGGGCGAACATCAAGCTCCTCGATGAAACTCCATGGACAAAACTTCAAATGACATTCCTTGGAAGCACGACTTTCCAGAGGGGACTCACCCTTGCCAACATTTTCCCAGACACTCGCTCTGCAACCATCCTCATAGCTAGTCTGTAATGGTGACTCTGTACCCCCCATGCTAGAAAAACAAAGGATTGTTGGCCATTCCTCTCTCCAAAGATTCAGAGGAGTGATGCGTCTTTTCCTGGCAGCCATGGTCAGCGCAAAGGGAAAGAAGCAGATAGTGGGTGACCCACCATTTGGAGTGGAGGGGTGAATTATTTACGAAACATAGATAGAGCCCCCGGTTGAGTCCAGAGCTGGGCAAAGTGTTAGCGATTCTTTTGTTCTCGCAGCTGGCCTTTGGAATTGCACAGAGCCAGTGCAGTAAATAATACCGCCATTGTCTGCCCGTGTCAGAGACAGACAGAAGGTACATTTGGCCCGCATCCAAACACCGCAAGGGCCACTCATAGGCACAGTGTCCGATTACTGCTGGCTTGACTGTAAAATGCATTTCTTTCTTTTTTTTTCCTAAGCTAATTTAAGAATGGGAAGTCTTAACGGCCCCTGCACAAAGAAAGTTTTGCTGCATCTTTCAATGGGGGGAAAATAAAGTTATGTTCCGAACACAAACCAAACTGATATGGGGTGGAGGTTGTCCAAACAACAATCTATTGATAGGAAGGTAAACTGTATTTGAGTTCCCCTTTCGGAAGAAGTAGTAAAAATAAAACCTGCTCGGTGCTGAATTTGATTGTCGGGCATGTTCAGGATGTGAAAGAAGATTTAAATAAGGAGCAAGGGAAAAATCAAGGACTCGGACAGCTCTGGCCATTTGCACAGACAGCCACAGGATGGGGGGGAATTACTAACCCATCTCTTGGTGAATAGACAACCACGACAGTGGCAATGATGGTAATGATAAGAGGTGCCATTTAATGTGTTCTCACTACATGCCAGGCGCTGTGATTGGCACTTTTTCTCCCTTCACATTCTCAGCCACACTAGAGGGGCTTACAAATACCGTAGAGATAAGGAGAGATGGAGGTGTATGTCATTCAAATAACTTGTTTAGAATCACACACTTGGTGAAGATGGTTACTGGGATTTGGAGAGTTTGTCTGAATTGGATTGTGTGCCTCTTTAAATACCTTAAAATGCTGTCTCAGGTTGCCATAGACTCCCAGGTTTACAGGCTACACTGGGTGTCCAAGGACATATTTTGACGTCCAGCGGGCCCCTATGATATTCCCCAGCCAACTGGTGGTGGTCTGCAGACAGGAACACCCCGTGGGAAGACACGCCTGAGATCCAGGCAGTGCCATCGCTCTCCAGAGCTGGAGTTCATCCCAGCCTCTGGAGGCTCTGCTCCTGCAAGCCCACTTGCCTTCCTGGATTTGTCCTTGGAGATCTTCAGGTCCCGTGTCATCCACTTACAGTGCTTCCGTAGCCAGTGATTTCAACAATCTCACTTCATCTACCACTTCCCCAACAGGGAAGCATTAATTTGTGCTTTGGATAAAGGAAGTATAGGGGAAAGGGTCCAATTATGTTAAAAAGGAAAAAAAAAAAAAGGAGCTTCAAAACTCTCTTTTTCTAGCACCAAACCTGCCACATGCACACTGAAATGTCAGACAAATAAACCTAGGATTTACGTGCGAGGATGTTTGAAATCAGCACCCAACCTTACTCTTTCTTTCCCTGACGGGGGATATTCAGACACGTCTTTCAGATATATTCGCCCCAAATTTCAGAGGGTTTTTAAATACACATGTCCCTGACACAGCAGAGTTCTCAATCATAACCTTAAATCCTTGATAGACTCAGTGACGACAACTTCGACCACCGTCCCTTTCATCTTGCAAGGTTTCACCCAGGGCTTCATGGGGAGAGAGACCGAAAAGCCAGACCCAGGTAATGACGAGGGATGTAAAGGAAGAACCATCTCTTCCAATTTGCAGATCAGCAACCTGGAGAACATAGCACGTCGCCTGTCAGGAACATGAGGACATTTTTTTGGGCCTCTTTGAATCCTGAAACGATACACATGCTTTGGGAAGAGAAAAGTGATGTCTCAATTCTTAAGGAAAACTTTTCAAAGAGCTGAAAGTTGGATCCTTGCGAATTGTGGGTTGCCTGTTATCGTCGAGCAGGAGGAAAGTTGAAGATGTTGATCTTTTCAATGATGGCTGTAGATGGTGGGTCTGAACAGAGCCCTGCTCTATGACGGACACCTGGAGAGCTGGCCAGACTCACCAGTGGCTTCCTTTCCCCATTTCCCTGAAAATGCCAAGGCCCATTTCTGCCTCTCCCTCATCTCATTTTAACCCCAGGGGCTTTCCCAAAACTCCCAGTAGAGTCAAATTGGACCCTATTGTGTTTATTTTAGTTAGTAATTCTTATCCACTGAGAGCCAAGTATATCTCTTAATTCTATGAAAAGTAGGTTGCAGTATCTTGGTTTGCCCTAAAGCAAGCACCCCTAGAGTAATCCGTTAATTCATTCTTCAGCAAAAGCATCGGGTACCTAACATGTGCTTGGTCTTGAGGATGCCCAGACCAACAAGACAAGCATCTGCATCTCGGAGACATTGTGCAGACAAGAAGAGGAGCTATGACTTGCACAAGTGATAACAGGTGTTCCAAAGAGACAATGGCAGGGCGCACACCCCAGTCTGCAGGGGCCAGAGGTCTCCTTGAAGCAGACTTGAAAGATAATTGGAAGTCACCCTAGAAGAGGTACAGAGCTTTTGTGAGTGAGTGTGAATGTGTGTGCTGGGGAGGAAGGCATAGAAATCCGTCCTATAAAATACTGTACTTATTCTTTGTAAATACAGCTCTGATAATGTCACACACACCCCCACAGCAGGCCCATCATGCCAATAATACTATAATTCAGATTCTCTGTTGTGCTATACAAGGCTCAACCGTGCTTTCTCCCTTTGCTCTGTCTTCCCCCAGTTCCTGTCCTTGAATCTCATGGTATGCTCTGGCCAGTCATGGAAGCAGCAATCGTAGGCTGCTCCTAAGCATTTCATTTTGTATCACTTCAGTCTGGAATCTTCTCTACGTCCACCTCCTCTGCCCATCAACATTTTCCTGACTCACATGAGCTCATGCTTGCCTTAAAACCTCTGGTTGCAGGATTAATCTCCTGCTCACATGGGGTGTGTGTGTGTGTGTGTGTGTGTGTCTGTGTCTGTGTAGATTTGCAGAACAGTCGCAAAGAGAGCAGACAAAGTTCCCATAGGCCCTTCACCTGGCTTCCCCTACAATTCGCATCTCACATTGTCGCGATACATTTGTCGTAACTCTGACGCCAACTTTGGCACATTACTATTCATTCAACTCCATGCTGATTTAGGCTTCACTCATTTTTCTGCCAATGTCCTCTTTCTGTTCCGGGAGCCAGTGCAGGATGTCGCACTGCATTTAGCTGCACTCACGTTTTCACTAAATTGTGCTTGCATCTCTGATTCCACACTGGCCGCAACCTGCTCTGCGTTAGGGTTTGGCAATGAGCCCCAGAACTGCCCGACGTGGAATTCTGGAATGTGGGGCTATCGCCTCCTGGCATCCTGTGAGAAGGCGTCTCTAACAACACTACGTGCCATTTGATCGCTGGGAGACACAGTTTGGAGTTGTTGGTGGGTCTGGTGACCAAGGCTTTCAGAGAAAAGGAGCATGACAACATGTCAACCACTCCACAAGCCACCCTATTTGGACACAGACATCACTTTGAGGTTATAAAAAGCAAAATGCATCACTGGTTGTTAGTTACCAAAGGTGGGCACGCTTGGCTATTACTCTGAATGGCAGCATCCCAAGTAATGGTGAACAAGGGACATCTCTGATAACTGGATATAAAAAAGCTGGAAGCAAGTGGGATAAGACTTACAAGCGTTGTGAGCTGTAATCCTATTTGTCATTCTTGCAAAGCAATTATAACTCTGGTAGAGAGAACTGCCATCCTTCCTACAAGGAGGGAAATGGTGAACCATGGCAGACTGCAAGACAGGATCATTAAGACCAGAACTGTATGGGGCTGAATGCCGTATATGCCTAACTTGTTTCTATGTCAGCCCACACTGCACTCCAGACTGACAGCCTGGCAAGAATGACAACATGGCAGTGAGGAGGGCATTGGCCTCTGCGTATGCAGGACCATCTTCTGAACCATCTCAGGACCTTGACCAAGGTATTAACACTCTTGCAGAGGCAATGGGAGGCATTCAGGGCAAGACACAGCCCTTACTGTGTCTCACACCTTAATGGTTGACCGTCTCCTGGATTAGCTATGTCTTGCTGTGGAACAAACCACCTCAGTCTTAAAACAACAAACATGAATTCCCCCATAGTGAGTCAGGAATCCAACAGTGGCTTAGATGGGAGGGTCTGTCTCAAACTATCTCATGAGGCCACAGGGGAGGGTCAGCTGGGGCTGCAGTCATCTCAAGATCTGAATGGAATAGAATTCATTTTCAAGCAAACTCACTGCTATTGGCAGGCTTCAGACGGCCCACTTCCCATGGCACTCATGTAGCTGAAGGCAGGCCTCCGTTCCTCATGACATGAGCCTCTCCATCAATTACCTGAGTGTCCTTATGACATGGTGGATGGCATCCTTGTCACCTGGACTGCCTGCCCTATGGCAGATGGCTTCTTCCAGAATAAGGAAGGAGAGAGAGAGAGAGAGAGAGAGAGAACCCAAGATACGAGCAGCAGTCTTTTTATAACTTTATGATGTCCCTTCATGTCTGAAGTATTGTATTTCATAGAAGTGAGTCAACATCTGGCCCACGTACAAGGGGAGGGGGAAATATTCTCATCTTTGGGGGGTAGTATCAAAGAATTTGAGGACATATCTTTAATACCGCCATAGTGTTCCCATGGCATAAACAAACAGGATTCATGTTTTGTAAACGATACTGAAGCATCTTCCATACTCCGGGAATTGTATAAAGAGAGGATTGCGGGACCTGGTAGCACAGATGGCACTGAGTAAAGGTTGAAGAGTTAGCTGTAACATCCCATTCCTATTGAAGTGGAATAAAAATTCAATGATGAGAAAAAATAAGACCTCTTCTCTGACTTGCACCAAAGCTACGTGAACTAAAAATGCTAATTCATCCCTATTTGCGGTTTCCTGAAGCAGCTCCAAGACGTTTGAAATTCTAGACCAGGGATTGGCTAACTCTGTCTTAAAGGGACAGATAATGAATATTTTCAGCTCTGTGGTCCATAGGATGTGTGTCACAACTACTCAACTCTGCCACTGTCGTGCAAAAGCAGCCATGACAAATATAAATGAGAGAGTATGGCTGCGTTCCAATAAAACTTTATTTGTAAAAACAGGTGGCCATGCTGTGGTCCCTTGTTTGCTCACCACTGTTCTGCTAAACACTTCTTAACACGTTTAGATGCTGAGCTGCTTGAGAGCAGGGATGTGTCTCCCTTTGCTTCGGCATCTGGCGTCCCTGTACCTACCACGGCACAGGAATGAGCCGCAGGCACGAGTGTTGTGCATAAATGAACGAATGCACTGATGCACCAGGAAGCATTCAAAGATCAACCCAATGTAGTAAATATCTTTATTTGAAAGTTAGACTATATATTTGAGGCACAAAGCACCTTTTGAACAACTTCAGCTCCCTGCCTCAGCTGTCCGTCTTACCTACACGACACCCAGGCTACACTGAGATGCCAATGCCACCTATAACAAACACCTGTCATGTCTAAATTATTGGCACAATAGACCACTGTAACTCCTTTGCACTCGTTAGGCTTGATTCTGTCAAGGTCTAATCGAGGACTCTTTAAATCTGAAGCTTCGTGAGATAATAAAATATAATAGCTCCTTCGGAGCCATAAAGGTCTCTTTATGTCACAGGCTATTTGGAGATTCAATATTCCATAAGATTAATGTCACAATATTGTAAAAATGGCAACAATTACCACACCCTCAATGTCTACCAAGTGTCATTTAATCATCAGGATTTAGCTAGGTCCACGTTGCGTTCACTCTTGGGGTCTTTGTCAAGGAGGGAAGGTGAAGGGTTATGTGATTTCACTGTGAGCCACTCTTCCATCGTTCCTCCTTCCTGGTACCCTCATCCTTCTTCTGGGACACAGTTCCCTCTTGGTGCTTCCTGGTACAAAACTCTTCTGCTTCTTACCTGGGAAAGCCATGCCCAGGTGAGACTACTGACTTTGCCATCCCTGTCGCTCTGTGTGTTTATGGACCAGGTATGCAACAGGTTGTAAGTGACTAGGGGAGAATTAACAACATTGGATAAGAAACTATAAATGAGCTAGCTCAGAAAATGCTGATAATGAACTGTAACTGAAATAATGTGCTTTCGCCGTGAAAGAAACAGAAAAGAAAACCATTGCAATATTATTGAAGAGACATAATGAAAAAAATAATAAAATTCAAAGGTAAATGTTTGCTTTAAAAGGAATTATTGCATTCTTGATCATATATGTTTAATAACAGATAGTTTAGGGAGTATGGCTAACCTGGTGCTTGAAAACTGAAATATGTTAAATTATAAAAAGCACAGCAACTTTACAATAAATATTTAAAGAGCAGAGATGGGAAAGTCGGTTTTAATGCTCCCACCGTAACAAAATTATTGTTATTTGGTGTGAGGGACAGACCCCTGCCTTCTGGATTACACCCTTGTAGAGTTCTCTTATTGCTGAATGCGGGCAGGACCTATGCCTGTGACTTGTTTCTAACCAGTAGAATATGGCAAAGGTAACAGGTGATCGTCCCCACAGTTACCTTATGTTACAAGGCGAAGATGAGGAGATGCCATTTCTATGGTTATGTTACATCCTATGGCAAAGGTGATGGGATAGCATTCCTACGCTCATAGTACGTGATGTAAGACTCTGTTTCACTAGAACACTCACTCTATTGTCTCTCTCTCTCTCTCCTCACTGGCTTTAAAAATGCAACCTGTTATGAGCCCTTCAGCAGCAAGGAAATGAATTCTGCCAACAATCCAGTGAGCTTTGAACTAGACCTCTCTCGAGTTGAGCCTCCAATGAGGATGAACCCCACCCAGCCCCTGACTGCAGTCCAGTCAGGACCAAACTAAGCTGTGCCTGGGCTCCTGACCCTCAGATCTGGGGAGAGAGGTGTGTGTGTGTGTGTGATGTTGTAAGCCACGAAATGTATAGGAATTCGTTACACAGCAATAAAAATACGAATACAGTTGGCTATTTTGGTTCCAATCGTGTTTTCATCTGAATCATGGTACCAGAATCAATTGCATATAGTGCTTTTTGTGTGTAATGTGAGACTTAGGACATTGTGTTTTTGCTTTAGAATACAAGTCTCCCAGGGAAAAGGAGTTTGTCTTGTGTTTACTGTATTCAACATGCCTACCACAGTGCCTGGCCCTCGTCAAGTAAAAAATCAACATCTGTTCAGTTAGCAAATGAATAAATAAATAAACACAATTATTGTAGAGCACGAAGAATATTTTGAAATGTTGATATACTGTATTTTTCTTAGCTAATAAACAGTTGATTTGTTTCTGATTCATTTGGTTATATGTGACAGTAAAAAATGTATTCATTCATATAATATGAGTCACTTGGGTAGTATTTCCTTAGGATATATACCAAAAGTATGATTAAATTCCATGAGAACAGAAATTGTTTTTATAATCATAGCTGCATCTCCAACATTTGGATTTGATATCCTAAAAAATGTATCTACTGAATGAATAAATGAGATTTTTTTTCTTGTTCTTAATTAATATGGCTCAATTGTTTTCAGACTGCATTCATTTATACATTATTGAAATCACTTATCAATGTCACTATGATCGTGTGAAAGCACTATGATACTGTACCTTTTCCAGCACTGAGTATTAAAACTTAAAAACATTGTCAATTAATAGATTAAAAAATGCATAGTTATTTTACTTTATATTTTGGGTTACTAAGAAGGCTTAGCATTTAATCTCATGCTTCTTTATCAGTTGAATTTTCTCTTTATTAAATGGTCTTTCGTGTTGTTTACACATTTATATATTGAGATTTCAATGTCTTTCTTATTTATTAACTTCCATGAACTCTGTAATATTGACATTTATCATTGCTCTGCCATATTTGTTTCTGCCATATTTGTTGCTACAAGTGTATTTGTTTCTGGGCAATTTTAAGGGCTTTGAATATTGACAATAGTATAGATTTTCATTAGGTTTAATTTCACCTAAAATGTATGAGTTTTTTTATTCTTCCATGCTGTATATGAAGCTAGTAACAGAGCCTCAAGACACATGAACCAAAATCTCATATAATTGGAAGTAGAAATAGATAAATCCACAATCATGGTTTGAATATATAACACTGATTTCTCAGTAATAAATAAAACAAGTTTAAAAAAAATACACTTGGTAAGCATATAGAAGACCTGAATAACACAACTAACTAATTTTATTTCATTAGTAACTATAAAACATTTTACTCAAAAAAAGCAGAGTACAGTGTTTTTTTTCAAGTAAACATGAAATACTCACCAAGATAGACTACATGCTGGACCATAAAACAGGTATCCATAAACAGATTTTGTTGTCTAATCACAATAAAATTAAATTAGAAAAATTACAAGAAAAATATATTAAGACAATTCAAATAATCAAAATTTAAATAAAAACTTCTAAGTAAACCATGGGTCAAAAAAGAAATCATAATAATTAGAAAACATCTTTTAAATACTAAAATAAATTCACTGAAAATACAATATGTCAAAACTTTTGGGATGCAGCTTAAGTAGTTCTCAGAGAAAATGTGTTCTATTAAATACACAAATTAGAAAAGAAGATGCAAAGCCAATGCTATAAGTTTCCATAATAAGAAGATAGAAGAGGAAAGTTTTAGGAAGAAAATAACAAATTAGTTGGAGTGAGAAAAAATAAAAGCACAAACATCAATAAAATAGAATATAGACAAACAATAAAATAAATCAGTTAAAGAAAAAAACAATTTGAAAAGACAATAAAAATTAAGAGAGCTCCAGCTAGTTTGATCACATAAACTAGAGAAGGCACAAATGAATTGACAAGTTTCAGGGATAAGAAAGGAAAATTTGCTATAGATTCAACAGGCATTAAAAAGATAATAAAAGAACATGAACAATATTATGCCAATAAATTCGACCACTTAGGTTCAATTGACAAACTTCTTGAGTGACACAAATTACCAAAATTGACCCAAAATGAAACAGAAAATACAAATAGTCCTATATGTATTTAAACTTTTTAATTTGTAATTAAAAACTGTCCCACATACAAAATACTGTGGCCCATATGTCCTCACTGATCAATTCTATCACACACATAATGAAGAAAGAGTAGAAATATACTTAAATTACTTTGGAAAAATAGTGTAAGGAAAAATTCACCTAAATTCATTTAATAAGTCTAGGTTAATATTGTTACCATAACCAGACCAAAAAAAAAAAAAAAGATATCACCACAAAGTAAAACTGTAGATCATATCTCTCTTGATTTTAGATAAAATAAGCCTTTACAAAATGTCAGCAAATTTATTCACACGCATACATAGGCACACACACATGCTGGCATACATACACTGTAATGCATATAATGATATATAATACGATATACATATGATAATATATTTTATATTATTATATTGTATTGTATATGCATCAATTACCCAGGGAAAATATGGTAAAAGACACCAAAGAATGCAATGCTGGTTTAACATTAAAATCAAAGAGTGAAATTCACTAAATCAATTGACTCAAAGTTTTTTTTAAAACACAGTCATTGTATTAAATGTAGAAAAACATTTATAAAAAATTCAATACCCACTCAAGATAAAAACTTTCATCAAACTTAGCATTTGAACGGAATATTCTCAATTTGACAATGGGCATCTATAGCTAAGATTATCATTAATCATAAAAGATTATTGAATATTTTTCCTCTATGATAGGGAACAAAGCAAAGATGCTTGCTCTTACCATTTCTATTTAACATTGTACTAGATATTGTAGTCAGTGCAATAACGGAAGAAAAATATATAACATGTTCAAATTGGAAATGAAGACATTAAATTGTCTTTATTTGCCAGCAACCTCATAGTATACATAGAAAATCCGAAGGGAACTACAAAAAGAAAAAAAAGAAAGAAAGAAAGAAAGAAAGAAAGAAAGAAAGAAAGAAAGAAAGAAAGAAAGAAAGAAAGAAAGAAAGATTTTTCCAGAACTAATAAGGGAGTTCAGTAAGGTTAATATATAAAATTAATTTTTCTCTATATAATAACAACAAGTAATTGGAAATTGAAATAAAAATACTATTCTTAACAGCATTCCAAAACATGAAATAACTGGAGATAACAAAACACATGCAAGACCTATACACTAAAAACCATAAAATAGTGCTGAGAAGAAACTAATGAAGACATAAATAAAAGAGAAAACTATACTATGTTTATGACAATGTCAGTTTTCTTCAAACTGATTTAGAGATTCAACATAATCTAAACAAAACCCCAGCAGACTATTTTGTAGAAATTGACAAGTGATGTCTAATATTTATGTGGAAACTCAATTAAACTAGAGTAGCCAACAAATTCGGAAAAAGAAGAACACAGTCAAATGACTGACATGCCTGATTGGAAGACTTGTTATAAAGCTATACTAGTCAAGATAGCGTATTATTGTCATAAAAAGAATGTTTAAAAAAATGTACCAAAGCAATTCAATGTGGGACAATTCTATTCAACAAACGATGGCAAAATACATGGATATCCACATGAAAGTAAACACTTTCATATACAAAAATGAACCTAAAATGGATTTACAATTGAACATGAAACTAAAATTATAAATGTCCTAGAAGAAAACATAAGGAAAAGCTTGATGAGCTCAGAGTTGATGAAGACTTCCTAGAGGGAACCAAAACACATGAACCATAAAGAAATAATTAATAAATTGGACTTCAATATAATTAAAACCCTCCGCTCTTAAAGGCATAGTTAAGAAAATGAAAAGGGCACATCACACACACGAATAAACTATTTTCATATGAATATTTGACAAGAGATTCATGTCCAGAATATATAAAGAAATCTTAAAAATCAATAACAAGAAAACCACCTAATTTTTTAAAGTAGGCAGATATCAATAGACAATTCACTAAATAAGATACAGAGTAGCAAGTAGGTATAGGAAATCAGCAATATTAGTTGTAGTAATTTGCCCCTGTGTGTCACAATTAAAACTGCATTGAGACACGACGACATATCCACTAGAATGCTAAAATTAAAGTGAAAAACAATACTAAGTATTAGTGAGCATATGGTATAACTGAAATTCTGACATATTGGTGACGGGAATATAAAATTGTGAGAGTGCTTTGGAAAAATTTTTAAGTTTGGTATAAGTTTAAAACTACTGTTATTATATGATCTGGCAATCCTTCTTCTAGAAATTTAATCGAAAGAAAACATACATCCATTCAAAAGCATACACAGAAATGGTCATAGCAGATTTATTATCGTAGTTCCAAATCGGAGTCAACTCAGATGTTCATCAACAGATGTTTGGATAAATATGTCATGTGATAGCCACACAATGAAATATCGCTCAGCACTAAAATGGAATAAATTACTAAGACATGTAACAACGTGAGTGAATCTTAAAATCATTTTCCTAAACATAGGAAAATGAATACGAAAGAGTCCATGACCCAAGCTATGCTCTCAAGGACCACAGGTTCTAGGAGGAAAGATGAACTTGCAAGCAGGTGGGCCGCTAGTCCCAAGCAGAGAGCACTCCAGCTGAGGGGCCTTGTGTGGGGAACACTGATGAGAAAGCTGCTGGTGTACCTGGCATCAAGATGGCTGTAGAAGAATGGGTGAGGCCCTTCCGTGTGGAGAGCAGCAGGGAGGCATAGCAGTCGTCTTCAAGGATCCCTGATCCCTGCCTTCGTCCTTCACACTCCATGCTCCCTTGCTCAGACAGCAGGCATCCAAGATGCCAAGGTCTTTCCTACCTATGGACCTTCTTACCTCCTGCTCACTCACTATTCAACAAACATGTACTGAGAGCTTACCATGAAGCAAGTCACCTCTGTCTGAAACTGAACAGCCAGGTCTTATGCAGCGTACATTCTGGTGTAGAGAGACAGAGAAAAATAGGTAAGTACACAAGTAAGAACAGTGATTTCAGATTAACATAAATGCTGTGAAGGAACCAAGGAGAGGGTGAGGTTAGAGCTACACTGTCCAGTACATGTGGCCCAGAGCATTTGAACAAGAGCCATTCTGAATTGAGATGTGCCGTAAGTATAAAATACATGCTAGGTATTAAAGTCTCAGTACATAAGAAAGAAACTATCTCAGTGGTTTTGTATTGATCACATGTTAAAATGATAACATTATGCGTATATTGAGTTAAATAAAATAGCATTAATATTAATTTCAGTTATTTATTTTAACTCTTTTAATGTGACAACTGGCAAATTTTAAATTACCTACGTGGGCCACATAATATTTCTATAGCACAATGCTGTTCTAGAAGGATGGTTAGGAAAAACCTCTGCCTAGACAATGTGTTCCCCTCGGCTTTTCCTAGCTAACTCCCACCTGTCCTTCAGATGTCATGCTCAAAGAAGCATTCGTTCATTTTCTCTTTCATCATCAGGGACTTCCATGGACACAGGGACAATTGGAGTGTGGGAGAACTGGCTGGACGCTCAGTGTACATGGAGGTTAAGCCATGAGAAAAGAGTAGCTTTGCAGACCCTAAGGATGTGACACTATCTAGATAACAATAGGGAGGAGCTGGAGGGTGTTCTGCAGGGGAACAGTCAGCAGGGCACTGTCACAGGAAAGAGCTGGTCGTGCGTACTCATCATTAGAGCCCGGAGGGAAGGGTGGCTGGCGGACCTCGGAGGTTCTGACAGGGCCTATCCGGCGATAGCTGATCTTCCCACAACTGCTGTGCACGCTGGCTTAGAAAATTCATGCCAGTCAAGAATTTACCTCCAGAATTCCTAAGTATTCAGATTTGGTCTTAGAATCTGTGTAGGACCCACCTGCTATTAATGTTTCATTGTTTAAAAGAAAATAGAATGGCAGTTGTTGGAATAACCCTTGTATTTTTCTGGGTGTTTGGAATATTTCACAATAAAAGTCATGATTGATAGATGATAGATAGACAGACAGACAGACAGATAGATATAAAACTACAGAAGCTCTCAGGATAATTCTACCCCGTGTGAGATGATCTCTCCATATTATCATAAGCTCTCCCACTTGCTGCATTAAGTCCTCATTGATTTTTCATGCACACAATTTTCTTGAGGCTGCTTGCAAATGTAGAAATAATACAATAGTCCTTAAAATATGTAAAATTATGGTCAGGTGCCATGCTCCTGATAGCACTCCCAACACTGGGGCACTCGAATCAATTATCTATTATTCTTTTATATTCGTCTTTCCAACTGCAAAACGGATGTATCCCAATCACTGATGGGTTGACCCGTTTTCTGATCAAATTTGTCTTACTTGGGGCACCATTAAGTACAAAAAAAATCAACATCAAGGGTTTCACCTCCTCCCAGTATCGACTCATACTCGTGTTTCAGGGTGTTTACATCTTGCATCAAGAATGAAATACCCAGAGTCAGTTCTCCTTCCATCACCATATGTAACTGACTCTGGGTGGTGAACACACAATGGGATTTATAGATGATGTAATACAGAATTGTACACCTAAAATCTATGTAATTTTACTAACAATTGTCACCCCAATAAATTTAAAAAATAAAAAAAAAAGAATGAAATACCCTAGATGTACTGGTTCTTTAATGCACATGGGAATTTCTGGAATGGCATGATTGCTTGGCTTTTCAGTATCCATTTGAAGTGTTTCACTCCCATTGTCAAAAACGGGAAGAGAGTTTGGAAGTCATGGCACCCAAGAATGTTAAGCCATTCCTACCTTTTCCGGAGTTATCATCCGCTGCTTCCCTTTATCTAGCCAATGATAACCTACATGTACAACTATTAACAATCCTCTATGTTATTTTCCCATCCCTGTGCCTTTGCAAACACTTCAAACCTCCAACTGGAAAATTGCATCTTCTCATAAGTATACCTGAAAAATCCCATTCAATCTGCACGGCTCAGCTCACATGTTGAGTGTGATCTGAGAATTCTCCATGTCACAGGAGAATTAGTTGGCGTCATCTGCATGTCCGTGCGATCATGGGTTTCCACAGCGTGAGCAATACCGTCTGGTTTCGTGGTTATCATTGTCATGGTTGTTCGCAGGGAGTCCGTGGAGACTGGACTCGAGAGAGGACCGCGCAGGTTTAACTCCGGCTCACTGCACACCAGCCTGCAGACGTCTCTCAATCACTGAACTGCTCTTCGCATTTCAACAACTGGAAATGGGACCGATCTCCAATATTATTATGGAGATTAAATTAGTTAATAGAGTCATATTTGAAAAATGCTTACAACAGGATCTGGACCGTAGTGTTTATTTAAACTTTAAAAAATTGACATGCCTATACCCATCCCGACCCTAGAGTACCTTTCAAGGTAGAAGATATACCTTACATACTTCTGTCTTCTACATGCCTAGCACTGGGCCAGAAACCCAGTTGGTGCTCATTAAAAGTACAAAGAGAGAATCATCATCGTCATCGTCATCCAAAACACATCTCTGTCAATGTCTATCATTGACTGCTCTATGCTCCAAATCGAGGAGACAAAATACTATTAAAAGTAAGAAAGATGACACACGAATCTCATAATACAACAATAGCTTACAATTATTAGTGGGATTACTATAAGCCACACAATTACACTTACATGATTTCCTCCCCACCCTAAGGAAGTTACAGGCCTTATCCCCGGAGCAAGGAAACCCAGGCACAGTAAGTGATCATCAGACGCCAGCACCCTTCTGCCTCTCTGCATGACGGAAGGGACACTGTAATTCCAGCCGTGATCGTCCCATTTCGACTCAGAGTCCCAGGCCCCACCTCAGAATGCTCTAGTAGACTGTTGTCTGTAGGTATCAACTTCAAATGAGATTTGGGTTGTGATTTTCATTCTTTCCAAGCTAAGCAATGATATTCTAGACAGTAATTTGGTGGAACTTTTGAGAGGGACCAACTCGGGCATCCAGTAGATACTATCACTGAATTTCTTGGGCTTAAATGACCTAAAATTCTGATCGATAAATTGTTGCTGTTGGTGGGTAGGGTGGTGTGTTGGGAGGAGATGACACTGAAATCATCAGGTGATTCAGTAGCATTGTTCCATAAAGGACCGTGTGTGTGTGTGTGTGTGTGTGTGTGTGTGTGTGTATTATGTATATGTTTCCTGAAAGATCAAGGACTTTGGACGCAAACAGACCCAACTTCAAATTTTGGCTTTGGCACTTAATATCTGTGAGACCTTGGGTAAGTGACTTAGAGTCTCCCAGCCCCTAGCTAATTATCTATGAAAGGAGAAATAGCATCTCAGAAGATTACTATTATAAGTAAATAAAAATCTGCCGGACGAAAGTCTTAGACAAAGCTTGGCGCATAATAGCTGCAAAATAAATGATGCTTACGATGTTGGTTGTGATTTATCTGTATGCATGTCATCAACTCAAAATAAATTGCCTGGTGATAAAATTGTTAGTATCTTGTAATGATCAGAGCATTTTATATTGGGGAGTTACTATGTGCTAGGCATTGTACTAGGCATTTTTATAAATACTTCATGTATATTAACTCATTTAATCCTGAAAACAATCCTATGAGGTGGCATTAGTAGTAGAAAATAAAGAAAGTGAGACAGTTTTATAGCGAAGAAGACTAAACCATGCTGTCTTTGATACAAATGTTTACTGAGTATCTGTCATGCCCTATTGCTGTTCCAGTTACACAGGATTGGAACGAAAAGGGTTTGCGACTGTATCTGTTAGCTTTTGCTGTATAACAAACCAATCTAAAAATTTAGTGGCTGAAAGCAACACTCCTTTTTATTTACTCACAATCAGGTAGGTCAGTTTGACGGTTTTATCTGCGATGGCTGGCTGATGACCTCTCTCACGCTTCCTGGTAAACCCGCAGGTGGACCACTGGTTGGATGACCTGCGACAGCTTTTCTCACCTGTCTGACGACTGGCAAGCTGTGGGCTGGGCACCACTGACTGTCAGCTGTGGTACCTTGGTTCTCCTCAACGTGGCCTCTCACCCTCCAACAGGTTAGCTTATAGACTCATTCATGTCTCAAGATCCCAAGAGCAGCATGAGAGAAGGGAAGCACCAATGGGCAAGTGCTTTTCAAGTCTCTGTTTGTGACACATGTCCTCCTGTTTCATTCAGCAGGGCAAGTCAGGTGGCCAAGCCCAGAGCATTGTGGGAAGTGTTTACCCAAGATCATGGATGGAGAGTGTAAGATGAGTTAGTCTTGAACGAACACATGAACGATACATGAGTGATTCTCCTATCATAGTGTTTCTGTGAAATCTGAGGTAATAGATTTATACCTGCTGGGAAAAATAGGTGAAAATTTGGTGCAAAGGACTAGAAAGCTCCCTTTCATTGTGTGTGTCACCATCACGCACTTCCTGGTGTCTGCAAAAAGATAATTGAATAACTACCTGTGGATGTGGAATATTCATGCCAGTTTTTTACAGATCAGTGATCTGAACTAATGACTGATCTACCACAAGTCACTGTTATTTCCAAAGTACGTTTTAGTCCCAGCTGTGGTACGACATGTATCTTTCTGTTATCATTGATGCATGTTTAGCTTTTTCCTAGTAAAAAATAAAACAATCCATTTTGCTGAGACCATATTTATGTGACATGAATAGTATACAACTTGGGCCTGATTAGAAAACTACCCAAATTATCCAAATTTCTTCCTTAAAAGTGGCATTGAGCATGTCACACCCATGCTCTGGGTTGTTCATGTGTGAGTGTATTTGTTTTCTTTCTTTTTTTTTGTTTTCTTATTTGTAATACACAATTGAAGGATTAACAAGCTTTTTTTTTTCCTCCAAAATGTGCCAATCCTTACCTGACATTTCTGGGCGATGCCCAGGGAGGTGAGCTGGGAATGTGGAGTTGTACTCTGTATGTATACCATGAAAGCTGAGTTCTAACTAACTTAACAATAATGGTACTACAGGCATTAATTTCCCTACATGCAAATTTATGCAAATCGATGTACATTTCCAATGGACTGCAGGTCTTGGCCTCAAAGCATTCATACTGTGGGCAAGCAGAATTTTGATTAAAAAAAGAAAATGTGACTTAGTGGCCCTATAATGCTGACTCCTTAAAACTACCCTTTCCCAGACATTCACACTTGATATGCTCCAACCTTCGCAGCACATGTCTGAGGAAGTCATTATTTCTCTTTTTAAACTATGGAAACTGAGGCTCAAAGAGATAACTGACTTGACTGAAATGGCACAGCTGAAAAGCAACAAATCAGCTTCATTTCTGTATAGTATGAATTTCTCTAGGCAGAAAGAAATTTATTTCTTCATTTCAATCTCTATCTGCAGTACGCAGTGAAGTGATTTTGCTACAATAGAAATTTGTTAATTCATTCATATTATTGAGCATTAACCATGTGCCCAGTAAATCACAATTTATGAGACAATCAAATAAGCAGACACATTTGTATCTAGAAACTCATGTTACAATGTTATTTATAATAATGGAAAAGAAAAACCGTCTAAATGCGCAACAATAGAGAATCAGTTAAATAAATTGTGATAGACTCACAGAGTGAATATTGTATAGACTCTTTGAAAAACATCTATTGATGTAGAGCAGGGGTCAGCAAATTCGGCCTGCCATTTGTTTCGTATATAAAGTTTTATTGGAATATAGCCATGCGCATTCATTTACGACTGCTTTCCCCCGTAGAGTTGAGTATTTGTGACACAAACCAAATAATGCACAAAGCCTGAAATATTTACTATCTGATTCTTTACAGAAAAAGTTTGCCAAGTCATGATATAAAGAAATGTTCATAAAGGGATTGGTGAGAGGTGCAGAACACATGGAGAAAGCACCCTTACAGATGTTATGACTGTCATTTCATTCATCACAGCTAGTTTAGATCAGCCCGCCAAGCTATTCAGATTGACAACGGCTAATCAGTGTGTGTCCCGTGTCCCAGCCACAGCCCTAGGACCTGGGCACTGAGGACCCAGAGACGTATCGGCCAACCCTGCAGTCAAGGGGCTCACAGTCCAGTCAGCTGGTGCAAAGTATTAGTGAGGAGAAAATGGAATCTACACCAACCATATTCAAAGGGAAAACAAGAGAAACTAGAAAACTATAAAGAGCACACTTATGATAAATTATCTATAAAAATGAATTCCAGTTACAGAATTATAAGGAGAAATTATAAAATCCAAACAGAGGAGAATATTTCATGTGCTTCTATCAGAAAATAATAAAACCAAGAAAACAGAAATGACAAAGAATAAGACGGTTAGAACAAAATGTAATATGCATAAAGGAGCGTGCTTTTGTGGACATTTATTCTCTCTCTCTCTCTCTCTCTCTCTCTCTCACACACACACACACACAGACACACACACACGAACACACACATGTTAAACATATATACACACAAAAATAATTAACTCTATGCCTACATGTAGAATGAGAGAGCATCCATTCTTTTCCAAATTATATGAAACATTAATACACACTAGATTACAAAGTATTATACACACACACACACACACCTACACACACACACTCACATAGATTAGGTTACATATATAGCTATATGGAGACTCCTTGAATAACATTGTTTCCTTATAATGTTGATGAGATGCCCTAGGAACTGAACTCTTGTTCATGTAAATTAACCTGTGTGAAAACTGGTTTTGTTATACCTCCTTTTGCTTAAAATTGCAGAACCTACAGACAACATTAAGTAAGGACTTACGGTATATATAGATAGAGAGAGAAAGAGAGAGAGATGTATAGATATGTATGTATAGATATATACATATATATGAATATATAATAATATATTAGTTTATGACACATTTCAAAGAATCAATAAAACACAGCCTATGTTCAAGAACTACAATACAAGTAAATTTTACAAATCAACAATAAATGTAACTTAACCCCTGCCCCCCCCAAACATGCTAGGAAATACAATGGGCTAATAACTGAATCACAATATTTTTTAAAATCCGTGTATATTTAGAAAAATTCAAAATAAATGTGAAGCATATCAAAATGTATATAATGACGCTAAATCAATAATTAGAGATAAATGTATATTAGCTTTAACAGAATTTATTTAAAATGACAAAAATTTTAAATCAATTAATGTAATTAAAAATCTGTAAACAACGTATTAAAATTAATAAGAGAATTAAGCAAAGTTGTTGGACATGTGATCAACATTCAAGAAAGTTGCATTCTATAATAACCAATTATTTAAAAATCTAATAGAAAAACACTCTACTCATGGTAGCAACAATTCTATTAAGTACAGTAATAATTTTATCGAAAGAGGCATCATAGGGCTATGAAGACAATTACAAAAATTTTATTGAAGTACTTAGAAGAAGGCCCAAATAAAATATCATCAGGTTCTTTGATTAGAAGAATTACCATCTAAATTATTCCAAAAATTCAGTGCAGTTACAACCCAAACTGGTTTGTCAGGGAAGTTGCCTTGATGTCATAAAATTAACATAAAAGTTTGAGTCAATAAAAGTTAAGACAATTTTGAAGAACATAAGATTGGGTAACTTTCCTACTAGTTGCGGAGACGTATTATAAACTTCTGATAATTCAAACTATGTGGTCAATACAGGTGTTAAAAATAGACTAATAAATTAAAACACAAAATTGATCTATGCTAACATAGGAACCTGATGCGGTACAGGAGTAGCTTTAAAATATAGCATGGAAAACATGGATCGCACAGTAAAGTGTCAGAGAAAATTGCTTACGCATGTGGAAAGTAAAATATCAGAAACCTGCCTCATACTATCCTCAGAGAAGAAATTCCAGACATAATAAGTACTTCAGTATAAAAAGGAAAACTCTAAAACTTTAGGAGAACACATAAGAAAATATCTTTATGCTATAAGGATAATGAAAAATTTTTAACACAAGAAACCTAACATAATAAGAAATCAATTCCAATGGAATGGATTGGAAAATTTAATTCCATTAAAAGTGAGTATTTCTGCATAACAGAAGAAAGCATAATTACAAGAAAAAGTAAGGCCTTCACTCATATGTGGGATATAAAACAGAAAGCCACAAACAAACAAACAAAACAAATGAATAAACTCAGAAACACAGACAACAGCATAGTGGTTACCAGAGGGGAAGGGGGATGGGAAGAGGATGAAGAGAGTAAAGGGGATCAAATATATGGTGAAGGAAGGAGAATTGACTCTGGGTGGTGAGCACACAATGCAATATACAGAGGATGTATTATAGAATTGTGCACCTGAAATATATAATTAACCAATATTACCCCAATAAATGTAATTAAACTTTAAAAAAAAAAGTAAGGCCAGATTGAGAAAAGATGTTTGTCAAGCATACAACTAACATAGGAAAAGTATCCAGAATTCAAAATAAACTTCTATAAATGTATTAGAAAGGAAGGAAGGAAGGGAAAAAGGAAGGAAGGAAGGAAGGAAGGAAGGAAGGAAGGAAGGAAGGAAGGAAGGAAGGAAAAGGAAACAATCTGATAAGAAAATTGGCAAAAAATTTGAAAAGGAAAATCACAAGAGAATATTGTAGGGTCCAATCTAGAGAGAAAATGTGTTCGGCTTCATCAATGACCTGAAATATACAGATAAAAATGCAACAAGATGCCATTTTGTACCCATCATATTGTCAAGCACACAAATACTTCATAAAGCCTAGTGACAGTGAAAATCTGGAAACAGAAACGCCATATGCTGTTGGTGGGACGTGAAGTTGAGATAATACATGTGGAGAATAACTTAGGCCCTGTCTGAGAAAGTTTGACATTATCAATATCTTTCAATCCAGAAATTTCACTTCTGGGGATACATCCAAGAGAAACTTTCTCAAGTTCATTTTTTTAAAATGTGGAATAGTCTTTAACAAAACTTGAAACACATACATGATCAAAATCATCAGCAAACTAGGAATTAAAGGAAACATCCTCAACCTAGTTGAAGGTGTCTACCAAACCCGTAGCGGTCACCTCAGTCCCAAAGGGGAAACGCTCAACACCTTCTACCTACAACCAGAAACAGGAGAAGGAAGCCTTTTCTCTCACTGTCATTCTAATTATACTTTACGTCCTAGGCAGTACAACAAAGGAATAAAAATTTTAAAAAATAAAATAATAAAAGCATAAAAATTGGAAAGGATGAGATTAAAATTTCAACTGCAGGTGACATAATCATGTACCTTGGAAATCTTAAGGCATCTACAAAACAAAACACCACAACTAATAAGTGAATTTTAGCAGTTTGAGAGACTAAAGGGTCAATATAAAAGTAAATATATTCCAACATACCATGTCGTATAGACTGAGAGTTTATGGCCTGCTTCCAAATTCATATATTGAAATCCTAACCCTCGATGTGACGCAATTAGGAAGTGGAGTCTTTGGGCTGTGCCCAGATCATGAGGACAGAAGCGTAATTGTCTTGTGGGGTCTCTGGTCCCGCTCCCTGCACGAAAATGCAGGATATGGTGAGGCCAAAAAAAGAACAACAATGGAGCCATAGATAGGGGAGTCATACCACTATATTCTTGCTGGCGGCTGGTCGAGACGCAAAAGCAAACATCTGCCAGTACCCCAACGAGGGGTCTTCCTGCACCCCAGTCTCGCTGGCGACTGGGCGAGACACAGGAAGTAGGATCAACACCATCCGCAATGCAATCCGCTTGCTACCTGCACTTGCTACCTGCAATCTGCCTTCCGCTTCTCTGCCAACCCCCTAGCGTAGTCACGGCAGTTATATTAATGGCTAATGGCTAACTGGTAACAGCTGATGGCCATCCAGTCACAGCGGATGGCCATCTGATTACAGCTGATGGCCATCTACTACCCGAGCCAGCACCAGTGAGGCCGAGAGCCTGGAAACTGCTCTATGGGACTCTGTCCCCACAGTATTAAAGGAGGTTAGTGTTCTTACACAAGAGACCCCAGAGCCCTCTCTCACTCCTTTCAGTCATGTGAGGCTATAGTGAGAAGATGGATAACTATGAACTAGGAAGTGGGCCCTCAGCAGACGCCCAATCTGCCAGCCCCTTGATCTTGGACCTCCCAGGTTCTAGAACTGTGAGAAATGAACTTCTGTTGTTTATAAGCCACCAAATCTGCGGCACTCTGCTATAGCAGAACAAAGAGGCTAAGACACTAGGAATAAACAATGAATACATACTAGGAATAAAACACTGACAACTACAGAACGTTGCAAAGAAAATGAAAGGTGACCCAAATAAATACGAGATAGTGAATGCTCGCTCAATGCAAATATTTTCAGGCTGTTTTATTTAAAAAAGAAAAAGAAATGTCCAAACCAATTCTAAAATTCACATGAAAAAGCAGAGGACCTAGAATAGCTAAAATAATTTGGAAAAACAAGAACATATGTAAAGTATTTATACTTCCTGATTTCAACACACACCATAAAAGTACAGTTATAAAAACAGTGTGATATTAGTACAAGAATGGGTATATAAATGAATTTAACAGAATCAGTTTCCAAAAATAAACCCATACTTGTATCTTTCCAAAGATGCTAAGGTTGTTCAATAAAGAAATAATGGAGTCTTTCAACAATAGGAACAACTAGATTATCTGTATGAAAAAAAAATGAGCATTGACACTTACCTCACACCATAGAAAAAACTAACTTGATATGGATTCTAGACTTAAATATAAGAGCTGGAACTGTTAAGAATCTATGAGAAAACCTGGGAGAAAATCTTTGTGATAGTGGGTTAAGCAATGATTTCTTAAACAGGAGAGCAAAAGCACAACCCATGAAAGAAAAAACTAAGGCTGTCTTAAACAAAATTAAAAACCTTTGATCTTTGAGAGACACAGTGAAGAAAATGAAAAGCCATGCCACAGACTGGGAGAAAATATTTGCAAATCATGTATCTGACAAGGAGCTTCATGCAGATTACAGAAAGAGACTTACCACTCAATAACAAGAAAACAAACAAATCCACAAAAAAATTGGCAAAACATTTGAACAGACACTTTACCAAAGAAGATGTATAAATGGCCAATAAGCACATGAGAAGAAGCTCAACATCCATAGTCATCAATAAAAGGAAAAATAATTGCAGAATTGTTCTATTCATAATGTTTAAGAACATGTAAAGAATTTCATATATAAAATTCTATTTATGGAGTTACAGCAACATAAAAATATACCTACATATACAAACATATGCATATATAGGAATATATTAATAATAATAGAGTATGTGTGAGTATTTACATTAACATATATTAACATAAAAACTTGTATGGAAATATTAGATACTGATATTCAAAATGGAGATTTGGAGGAAGGAAGAGGGAGAACACTGGGATAGTAGAGTAACATGTAAGAGATTTAAACTCTCTAATACTTAATTTCTTAAAGTTTGTTAGAATTTGATAGAGTTTAGGTCATGTTCATAGGAGGTACATATATATATATATATATATATATATATATATATATATATATATATATATATATATATATATATATATATCTTGGTTGAAATCTTTAGGGTGGATGACTTCATAATTCAAAAGTTTTTTTAGATTTTAGAACTGTAATATGATCCATGTACTGTATGTGATTTAACAACCACAGCAGGATCTGAGACAGGAACCCATAATTAAACACGTGAATATTTCTGCTACAAAAGATATGAATATTCACACAAAGAGGGCTATGATAATGATTATAAATAGCCTCATTTCAGTTCAGGTCAGGACCTGGTGCCAAATGAGTTGGCTACAAATTCTTTAAAGAATGTAGTTTTCAGAGCTTTTCAGATTTTAATATTGCTGATAAGAGATTGTGGATCTCCAGTAGTTTGTTGTAGGCCTAATTTATTAAAATGGGCAACTTGACCCTCAAAAGTGAACCCTCTTCAGTTTACTACGCAATTAGCTTAGGCATAAAAATAAACAATTATTATATGCTGAGCTGAGCTTTGTAACCATCTTCCCTGTTCTCCCCCTTAAACAGATGCAAGGAACGTTCATCTGACACGTGTCTGTGTTTTCTTTGCTGGGTGCAAGTTCAAGTTCAAATGTGTTCTCTGTGTCCCCTCACATCATTCTCACCCCGCAGTGTAAAGACTCTGGCACTGCTTTCCCATTTCATTACCTGTACTTCTGAGTTGTTAGTCTTTACACCTGCAAATGCTCAAAGCTGAATTTAAATTTAGCTTGTTCTGCTTCCTTCCAATATGCTCCACAAAATACTGGCTGCCTGTTCAACTCTTTAACTTAGAAGTGGCTTTTATCTGATGACTGATCTGGCAGATTTCCCTATAACCCTCATGTGCTACTCTTCCTATAGTCTCTGTTGTCATCAACATACTCTGGTTGCTGTGGTGATAAAGGGGGCATTGAAAGTCCCGTTCAGAGTAAGAGTCCCTTTCCGTGTAGAGTATATGCTGAACACATTCACCACTAGACCATGTGATGGTACTTCCTGTGTAACATCATCAAACATCCTCCAGGCAGAAGCAAGAGCACAGAAGGCAATTGAATCACTTCCTACTCGTTCTATGTGGGTCAGTTGTTCCCAGATCTGGACATTTCATAGGCCTGTGAAGTTTCATGAAAAGTTTTGGAGGCTACTATAGGGTTGACAACTTTTGTGTTTTGCAAAGTTAAGTGTTAACAAACACACAACCTACTACCTCCTATCATCTTCGTTTTTGGCTTTTTAGAATATATACTCCATGTTTCCCCGTAAATGAGACCTAGCTGGGCAGTCATCTTTCGGAGCAAAAATTAATATAAGACCCAGGTATTATATTATATTATATCATATTATATTATACACGGCTTACAGTAAAATAACACCGGGTCTCATATTAATTTTTGCTCCAAAAGATGCGTTAGAACAGTGTCTGGCTAGGTCTTATTTGCAGAGAAACACGGTACATTGGACTTTTTATCATGGACCAGTGAAAACTTTTCCATGAAAGGTCTTGGTGCATGGACTGCATTTATGAACCGTTAGACAAATGTCCCATTAAGGGATGAATGTATGTCAACCCACAGAAACAGCCACGAGATTTCTCCCTGCTAGTGGGCAATTTGTGGACAAGTTAGAATATATATAACCAAAAACAAACATTTATAGAACATTTAACACCTTTTCCCTCTGAGTTAAAAAGAAGATGTAACATTCACACCAATGATCCATGTTTGTAAATAGCTCTGATTTCATTCCTGTAAGCCTCCTTTTAGTCACTGAAATCACCTTTCAGTGACAGGAAATAATGAGAGATGCAAGAAAAGATTTCTATATAAGGCTGTTCCTTGCAGTGTTCTTCACACACACACAAAAAGAGCAATTTCCTACTTTGCCAAAATTGGGGAAATTGGTGAATAAATATTGGGACATTCTATTATGGGAAAGTATATAGCCATTAAAAATTAAGGAATTTTTACTCATATAGGAGAATGATTATGATTGACACAAAGACGAGAAGGACACAAAACTGCATATATTGAAGTCACTGTGGTAAGGTTTACACATATACACACAGTTGCCAGTGCTTCCCTCTAAACTAAATTATCACCTACCAGTTCTGACAATTAAGATCACTAACTTGCCACCATGCACTCACGTTGGCAGCACTGTACAAACAGCTCAGTAAGGTTTCATAGCCTTGGTGTATCAGTGTCTCACAGCTGTGTTTGTGTCAACGAGTGGCAGTGTCTTGCTGAGTGGCGTTCATTGTTGTGTGTTTTTGTGTGCCATCGCAAGAATGTCTAAACTTGAATTAGAACAACGAACAAAAATTACCTTTCTTGCTAAACTTGGCAAAAGTGGAAGTGAAATCAGGGACATGTTAGTTCAAGTTTATGGGGATAATTCCATGAAGAAAGCGTCAGTGTACAATTGGATTAAACGTTTTTCTGAGGGGAGAGAACACGTCACTCATGAAGAGAGGTCAGGGCGGCCAGTAATGAGTAGAACTGATAAAGACATTGCAAAAATTCATTGAATTCTGCGTCAAAATTGTCGGTTGACTGTGAGAAGCATAGCAGACCAAGTAAACATCAATAGAGAAACAGTTAGGAAAATCTTAACTGAAAATCATGGCATGAGAAAGGTGTGTGCAAAAATGGTCCCGAAGCAGCTCACCAATGAACAAAAGTGAAGGAGAGTCAAAATTTGCCAATACTCATTGGAGAAACAAGATGATCTTTTGGGCCGTGTTATCACTGGTGATGAAACATGGATGTACCAATACGACCCTGAAACAAAGTGTCAAGGTGCACAATAGAAGTCAGCCAATTCTCCACAACCAAAAAAGTTCCGTCAGTCTAAATTAAGAGTCAAAAGGATGTTGCTCACTGTTTTTTGATATCAGAGGAATTGTTCATTATGAATTTGTACCAACTGGACAAACAGTTAACCAAGTTTACTATTTGGAAGTGCTGAAAATGCTGCATGAAAAAGTTAGATGAAAATGACCTGAAGTTTTCACCAACAATTCATGGCTCTTACATCACAACAATGCACCAGCTCACAGGGCACTGTCTGTGAGGGAGTTTTTAGCCAGTAAACAAATAACTGTATTGGAACACCCTCCCTACTCACCTGATCTGGCCCCCAAAGACTTCTTTCTTTACCCGGAGATAAAGGAAATATTGAAAGGAAGACATTTTGATGACATTCAGGACATCAAGTTTAATACAACGACAGCTCTGATGGCCATTCCAGAAGAAAAGTTCCAAAATTGCTTTGAAGGGTGGACTAGGCACTGTTGTCAGTGCGTAGCTTCCCAAAGCGAGTACTTCGAAGGTGACCGTAGTGATATTCAGCAATGAAGTATGTAGCATTTTTTTCTAGGCTGAGTTCGTGAACTTAATTGATAGACCTGTTTTGTTTTTTCCAATTTTTCAAAAATTAACAAGTGTTACTTTTATAAACAGAAAATATTCATTTATATTTATTTTTATCAAAGAATATAATGATCAAAAGCTACCTTAGCTGTCTCTTGCAATTGAGGTCCACCATCCTCAAATTATGTCTTTACCTGCAATACCTTGTCCACTCTTATTAGAGTCTCCCCGTTTTATTAAATAATGTTTGTGTTGAGTCTTACAGTCACTGATGAAATAGCAAGTCAGCTAAAAACTGATTCATTTAAAGCCCCCTGTTCAACATTTGAAAGAATTCAGTTATTCACATTATTGTTTCTCTATATAAGAGTTTGCTAAGCCAATTAATCGTGTAAATAAGAATTAATGAGGAGACATACTTAAAATATGTGTTCAAGTCCTGTCAGCAATTCTGAAGCCTAAAGTAATATTTTAACTGTATATGGTTCTTCTCTATCCATTAAAACACGTTCCCACGTGGATCTCCAGGGATCACACTTTCTTAGCCAGATCAAGAAGAAATATAACAGAGTAATTAATGCCGTGAAATCAGAGATCAGCCTGCTTGAGTCTGAGTCTTGATTCCATATCTTAGTGACGATGTGACTTTCACAAAATGGCCGAACATCCTATGTCTCCGTTTTTCATTTGTAAAATGCAATAAGAAAAGCTCTCTGGTGAAGTTTTTGTGAGGCCATTCATTCATATATTCATAATCCAGTACAGAACAGAAAGCTCCTCGGCACTGGACCAGTCACTAAAGGCAGCACAGTGAACGTGACAGTTGAATCTCCTGCCTTCATGGAACTTACATGCTATTTGGAGAGAAATACAGTTGACCAGCAAGCAAAAAACACTGTGGTTTGAAATGCTGTAAAAAACCATAAAGAAAAACAAAGCAAGATAAGGGACCAGAGAACAGTGGGGTCCTGTGTGTATTTTAGATAACTGGCGGGGGGGTGGGGTCATAGAAGCATCTCCAAGTGTGAACTGAGAGGAGAATGTTCCTGAGAGCCAGATCAAAAAACCCAAGGGAGGGTCAGTTTAGTGAATTTAGGAAACAGCAAGAAAACCATTGTGCAGGTGCAGAGCAAGTAGGGAGAGCTTCGTAACCCATGAGAGAGAGGAAGGCAAGCAGTACATACCCTGAGAGTTTGAGATTTACACATATTTTAGGTCAAAGTTAAGCTCCGAAAAATATTTGGAACATGGTACATTTATTCTTGTGTTTTTTAAATATCCCGCTAGCCCCTGAGCAGCAAGTGGGTCTTGCAAGTACAAGCGTGCACCTAGGGGGAGCCGTGAGAAGTCTATTGCAATAATTCAAGGGAGCAGGGATAACAGTTTTCTCTGCACATGTGCAGAAGGGGGCCAAGAAATCGCTGATTTAGACGCAGCTGCAGGGGACAGTGACAGGACTTGAGTGGGCACATAGCTGTGAGGAAAAGAGAGGCCAGAAGGATAACATCCAGGTTTGGGGCTGAGTAATAGGGTGAATGGTGACACCCTTAAGGAGCACAGAAAGTGGGCTGCAGCAGGTTTGAGAGGGAAATTAAGAGTCCAGTTTTGACCTGGTTGACTTTGACAAACTCCTTGGGCCCCGAGTCGGGGTGTTGAGTAGGCGGTTAGACATATGCGCCCGTATACGGTGGGCCACCACCTGGGCGTGGACAGTATTTAGCGTCATGGGATTAGATGTGGTGAGCTGGAATGTCAGTCAGTGCAGGTAAGACGAGGGGCGAGGGACACGATGACATGTGGCGAGCAAGAAGAAAAGTGGCCAAAACATGAGAATGAGAAGGAGCAGCCACCAAGAAGTATTGAAACCAGGAAGTGCGGTGCCTTGGAAGCAAAGCAAAGAAAGTGGAATAATGTATATTATAGAACCCACTCCCTGTACCTGAGAGTGCGCTTGGGCGAGTCACAACCTGTCTTATATGTTCAGGCAGTGTTCCAGATGCTTTATACCCTCCTTTCCTCCCTCCCTCACTGTCTTCCTCTCTCCCTTCATTCTCCCTTCCTCCCCTCCTCCCCTCGGCCCTTCCTTCCTTCCTTCCTTCCTTCCTTCCTTCCTTCCTTCCTTCCTTCCTTCCTTCCTTCCTTTTGATAACATGCAACCATAAATGCACCTTTTACAATGACAGCACCTCCCTCTAATGCTGTGTCCCCACACCCCATCTCAGCCCCTACCTCCTCTCCCCGACTGTGATCATGTCCCTCCTCCACTCATCATTGACTGGTTCTTTTTTATTCATAGATTTAGAGCATCTATGTGTATTCCTAAAAAGTACTTTTAACTTAAACTTTATTTAAAAAGTGTCATGCTTCTACACGTATTTTGGACTTTTCCCATGTAGTATATTGCTAATATTCAGCCTTTAGTTATGAATCACTATAGTTAATTCATGTTGACTGCTATCTGGTATTTCATTTTGCAAACATACCATAGTTTGTTCTTTGACTCTCCCACTGGTAAGGGAACGCTGTTACTTCTAAACGTCCACAATTGTGAGCAGCGTGGCTATGATGTACTTGTTTGTATCTTAACCAGTGATGTACAGAAGAGTCTGTAGGATCTATAATATACATCACTGGGAATTTCAAACCCTTTAAATATTGCTAATTGAAAATATACAACATATACCTTTGTGGTCTAAGTTTAAATGTCCTTATCAGTAAGCCTGTTGAACATTTGTTTATATGTTTATTGGCCTATTGCTTGTATGTATTTTGCCCATTTTTTGAAATGATTATTTCATTTGCGTGTGCATTGCAAGTATCTTCTCCTATTTTATAACTTGTCTTTTTACTTCCTTTAAAGGGTGTTTTGGTTAATTTAAGTAAGTTGAAAATTTTTAACTTTTATAGTTAATACTTTTGTGTCATGTTTAAAGGTCTATTTAATTATCAAGATCTAAAGCATATTCCCATTTATTTTCTACAAAGAGTTTTAGTGTTTTGTTTTGTATTTCAGATCTTAATCCATCTAGAATTAATTTTTGTACAGGGCATGAGGTGCAGTTTTCTATTTTTACATATGGATAATGATTTTTCCAATTGATTTTTTGAAGTCCATTCTCTATACTGTCATCTCACGTGCTACTCCGATGTATACCAAACCACTCTGCACATGTCGATGGATTTCCCCCTTACACCCTATCAGTCAATGTCTCTTTCTTTGCTCTATTGCAACACTTGGGATGTCTATAGTGTCATAATAGATGCTAATAGCAGGTATCACCACTTCCTACTTTTCTCGTTCACAGTCTCCTGGCTCAGCTTTCTTCTCTAGTGCATATTTTAGAAATTACTTTAAGTCCCATGACTGGAACTACATGAAATGGAAAGATCACTTTAGGTGAAATTGATATCTTTATGATATTAAAGTTTCCTATTTATGAATATGGTACATTTCTCCCTGTATTTGGATATTCTTTACTATCTGTTCTTAAATTTCTCCTAGGGTGTTTCTTACAGTTTTCTCTTTTTCCCCATTAGCTCCTCCAGGATATTTTTGGGGAAGGAATTTAGCAGTTATGTTCCTTCAGAATGTTGGCCACAACCAAATTCAAAAGTTCTTCTATCGCCCACTCTCCCTTTTTGCCTCTAAAAATGATGCTTGTCAGTGTCAGCTCACCGAGTAACCTCCCACTTCAATGTATGTTGCTCCCTCTGTTTTTAATACCCTGTGTTCTCTTCTCATCTTGGCTAATACCTATTCATTCCTTAACATTGAGCTCATGCAACACTTTTTCCATAAGAGCTTTTCTGATCTTCCAGCCTGGGTGAGTTTCCCATAAGTACTTCTGTTTGCATCTCACACAAACCTTTCAAATTTCAATTGAACTGATCGATGTGTTTGTCTTACCCATTTCACTAGGAGAGTAGGGTCAGTATTGTATTTGTCTTTGGTTTTCCAGTGCCTAACATAGAGTTCTTCATATACAAAATGTTCCTTAAATATTTGTTCAGTTAAGCTCGTAAGTCATCTTAATAGTCTAGAGGTCATAGTGCTGGGGGCTGGGCTAAGTCAACATCATTAGGTGAAAAACTATTCCAAAAAACCAGCCAAGGAACCCAAATCTTGTCCTTCCTCATCCCTAAAACAATGTGAGCGCATTGATGGCTATTTTTCTTTGAGCATCAATCTTTTCATTTACAAAATGGGCATAATTCCTGGCCTCCATATCTAGTTAGAGGCTCTTTGAATTTTAAGAGGCCAACAAATGTAGAAACTGATGAGTATTCTGAAAATACAAGGATGAACACGACACAGGGCTTTACTGTTACTAATCCCACCTCAAGTGTCAGCTTTTCACAGAAGCATCAGGATACATGTTGTAGCATTAACGCTCTTGCGAGGGCATAAGATTTTTCTATGCACAGCACAGTGAATCAATCTCACTCTCTCCTCTCCTCTCTCTCTCTCCCGTGTATGTAAAACCTTAATTGTCAGGTAGTCTTTGCTAAGGAATTATTAAAAGTGAGAAGATACAAAGACTGTACTTTTTTATTTTATGTAACAGCTATTTAAACAGTAAATTAAAGATTGGTTGTATTTTATTATTTAATAGCATTAATGAGGACCTCTTTATATTGCTTCAATGAAACAATGTTTAAACTATATATTAAAGATTCAATTCTATTTTATAATATCTTTAATCCAATTTGGGGGGTGGGGCAAATTTCCTATCGTGAACCTCCATTTAACAGTTTTACAAAGCACTTGATTATTTTGACAAAGAAGGCAGCATTGGCTATAACTATAACGACCACATTTTGTAAAGAGGGAGGGAGCCCTTCGTCTGAGGCATAGATTTGAAACTCCACTCTGGAAAATCCTTGGGTCCTGAGGTGGTGACTTAGGGTTACTGTGGGGACCCAGAGAGGCTGGAAAGGCAGGGACAAATGTCCGTGATCTTTGATAATTATACTGTATTTGAGGTATACACAGAAGTAAAGATAAGTTCATAAATGCCCATGCTTCTGCACTCAATAAAACAAACAAACCAGCATATCATTATATCTGCTTCTGACTTTAAGCTAACACATCGGAGATAAAGTTGCATTTCCCTTTGTAATTCATTCCCCTGTCTTTTACCCTAGAAGTCATTCGCATTTTGAAGTTGTTGCATGTCCTTCCCATTCCTATTTTTAACACTTGTCCTATCATCATTTTATTTATAAGTAATAAGCAGTATTGCTTGCTGTGTGTTTAAAATTAAGGGAATGGTATCGTACTGTGTATAGTCTCCTATAACATTCTGTTATTCACTGAAACGTGTTCTTAGTATTTATCCATGTTGATTTGCACAGATCCGGTTTGTTCGTTATGACAGCTGTGCATCTACAATCATCAGGGGTCTTGGTTGCAAACAACAGAAACTGACTCTAATTAAATTAAGCAGAAAAGGATTTCATGAGAAGAATGTTGGGGGGATTGACAGAAGAAACAGACAGAAAGTCTAAAGAAACTTCAGGAAAAGGGCAGCTAGGGAGAGAGGCCAGGCAGCTTCAGGTGCCAGCCTGAAGTCGAAGGCACAATTTTATCAGAGGAAGTGTGTTTGGGCACGTGGCTGGCACCTCTGGGCTGTGTGTGCCATCAGCATGGCCATCACTACCAAGGTCACTGAACTATTCATGTCACCCATTCAGGGCAACATTGCTGGTACTGCTGGAGTGCGCAAGTGACCCCTGGTCATGCATTGCTGCTGATGCCACTGGACTATGAATCCCACTTCCGGGACAGCTACCTCTGCAGGCACTGGACACTGGACAGTGGATGCTGACCTTGACAATGCCGCCATTGCTGGTTGTCACTGCTGCTGCTACCTCGACCTCCATTCTAGTATTCTATTTATTCTGCAATGTCTCAGGCACTGTGCTATGCCCTGAGAACAGAGCGCTGAATAAGGTTCTTTGTCCTCAGAGAACTTACATTCTGGGGAGAAAGACACATAATTAAACAAACTGCACCTATATCTGCATCTGCATTTATGTCTACATAACTGGTAACCTTTGCTCAGGACTCAAAGTCCCCAGCAGAATATTGGTGGAACACATCATTGATCAGACTCAAATCTTATCAAAGCTGTACCTGCCAGGAAACCAGAAGGAATATATACTCCTTCTTAGCCGCTGGGAGTAACAACACTTTTTCTACTAAAAGAGAGCATTTGGTCGTGGTATTGCCATCTTTTTAATTTTAGTCACTCAAACGGGAGTGAAATTATGTCCAATGTTGTTTTAATTTGCATGTCCCTGATCTCTAGTGAGACAGGTAAGTGTGTTGCAATTAAATTCTCCCAGCCTTTGGCTCTTCTTTCAACAGTATTTACGCTATTTTCAAAATCAGCTTACTGGGTTATAATTTACATAAAATAAAACTCACCAGTTTTAGAGTAAAATTTGGTAAATTTTGACAAATGTGCATAGTCACAATCATGGAATAGACTATTTTCATCACCCTAGAAAGTTTCCTCACACCCATTTGTACTCCGTCCCCTGATCCATCCCTAACTCAAGGCAACCACTGAATTTCCTGCCCATATAGTCTTTTGTTTTGTGTTTTTTGGTTTTGTTTTTAATTTCATATAAATGGAATAATGCAGTATGTAGGTTTTGGTGTCTGGATTTCTTCATTTACCACAATGATTTTGAGATTCATCAGTATTGCTGCACATGTCAGCAGTATGTTTAATCGCTGAGTAATATGCCGTTGTATGAATACACCACAATTTGTTTATCCATTCATCAGTTAATGTATATTTAGTTTGTTTCCAGTTGTTTGCAATTATAAATAAAGCATTACTATGAATATTCAAGTACAAATTTTTGTTTGGAAGTAAGCTTTTATTTCTCTTGGATAATTACCTATGAGTAGGCTTGGTGGGCCATAAGGTAAATATATATGGTATATATAACTTTATAAGAAACTACCACACTGTTTTCCAAGTGGCCGCACCATGTTGTGACCCTCGCAACCACAGATGACACTGACTGAGAGTTGCTCCACATCTTCACTAGTACTTATTGCTATGAGTCATTTAAAATGTAGCCATTCTAGTGGGTGTGCACATCTTTTGCAGTTTTAATGTTTTCCCCTGAAGACAAATAATTTTGAGTTCTTTTCAATGTATTTATTTGCCATTCCTGTATCTTCTTGGGTGAAATGTCTGCTCGTCTCTTATACCCACAATATTTAAAATCAGGTTATTTTTCTTCTTATTATTGACTTGTAAGAGTTCTTTATGTACTCTAAATACAAGCCCTTTTCAGATAAATGTTTTGTAAACATGTTCCCCTGGTCCCTGACTTGCCTTTTCATTTTGCTAGCTGTCTTATGAAGAGCAGAAGTTTTTAATTTTGATGAAGTTTCATTTATGACTTTTTCCTTTTTGTGATTCATGCTTTTTTGTGCTATAAGAAATCTTTGCCTTGCTCAAGGTCACAAACTACTTTTTTTTCCCATGTTTTTATCTAGAAGTCTTACGATTTTAGCTGCTGTTATATTTAGGTGTACGATTCATTTCTAATCCATTGTTTATACCGTGTGAGGTAAGGGTTGAACTTCATTCTTTTCCATCTGGATGTCCAATTATTCAAGCACCATTTGTTGAAAAGACTATTCTTTCCCTTTTGAATTGCTTTGGAAGCTTTGTTGAAATTCAATTGACCATATATTGAGGGTGCACTTTCCACTTTCCATTTTTTTCCATTGATCTATTATATCTGTCTTTACACTAATAACACAGTGGCTTGATTACTGTAACTTTCTAGTAAGCTTCAATTCAGGTAACATAATTCCAAAACTGTTTTTTCAGTGTTTTACATTTTTAAATAAATTTTAGAATCATCTTGCCAGTTGGAAAAACATCCTGCTGTGATTGTGATTGGGATTTCTGGGATCTACAGTTAAATTTAGGGATAATTAATACTGAATCTTCCAATGCCTAACAAGTTTTATCTCTTCATTTATTTGTTTCTTTAACTTGGTTCTGCAGTGTTTTGTAAATTTTAGTGTACAGATCCTGCAAACATTCTCTTAAATTTGTCTTTGCATGTATCATATTTTTGGTGTTCTGGTAAATGGTATTGTTTATTTAAATTTAAATTTTTAGCTGTTCATTGCTCATATGAAAAATACATTTGATTTTTGTGTACTGACTTTGTATCTTAGAGCTTTGCTAAACTTATTTATGAGTTATAAAATTTCTTTTATACTTTTCTTGGGATTTTTTACACAGACAATTATATTTCTGGGAATAAAGATAGTTTTACTTCTTCTTTTCCAATATGGATGCCTTTTATGCCTTTTTTTTTTTTTTTTTTTTTTTTTTCCCCTGATTGCACAAGCTAGGACCTCCAGTATGGTATAAAATACAAATGGGGAGCATGGGCAAGCATTCCTCGTTTCTCTAGCTTTTTGCTATAGATTCCCTTTATCAAGTTAAGGAAGTTCCTTCCCTTCCTTCTTTGCAAAGAGATTTGGGGTTTTTTTTCAATTGTTTGTTTTATTATGAATAAGTGTTAAATTTAAAAAATATATTTCTGCATATACTGAGATGATTTTTCCCTTTTTTCCTGCTGTTATAATGAATTACATTGATTGATTTCATAATGTTAAGCCAACCTTGCATTGCTAGGATGAGCTCCTTTTTGGTTATGATCCATTACAACTTTTGTGTGTGCATTGATGGTTTCGATTTGCAAGAAGAAATTTCTTACAGATTTTCTGTGTTCTTGAGTGATATTACTTTGTAGTTTTCAAGTGTAATAAAGATAAAAATGTCTAGTTTAATTATGCTAATACAAGACTCATAAAATAAGTTGAGAAATATTACCTTTCATATATTCGTAAAAGCTCCTGTAGAGTTGTTTAAAGTTCTTCTTTAAATACTTGGCAAAATTCACCAGTGAAATATATGGGCTACAAGTTATTATTGTTTCATTTGTTTGTTCTGTTCGGGTTTTTTGTGCGTGGTGGGGGCAGTTTTTAACCACAAATTTGATTTACGAATATATAACAGATACAGGAATTTTCAGGTTATGTTCTTGTATTGGTTTGATATATGTCTTTCAATGACTTTGTCCATTTTGTCTAAGTTGCTGATTTTTTTGTGGAGGGGCATAAAGTTGTTCATAATATTTCATCATTATCCTTTTAATATACATTATTTTTTCACTGTTTGGGATGTAGCCTCTTTCATTCCTGTTAAGGGTAATTTGTGTCTTCTCTCTGTTTTATCTTCATCAGCTTGTCTACAGATTAATCAATTTCATTTCTTTTTAAAGAACCAGATTTTGGTTTCATTGATATTTTTCTATTGTTTTTCTGTGTTCTGTGTCATTGCTTTGTGTTCTTTTATTGTTTCTTTTTATTTTTCTGGGTTTGCTTGCTGTTTTTCTGTTTTTAGTTTCTTTTTTGGAAGATTATGTCATGGCTTTGAGATTTTCTCTTTTCTACAATAAACATTTCATCCTAAACATTTTCCTCTAAGAACTACTTTAGCTCTATCACACACATTTTTATATTGTGTTTTCATGTGGATTCAATTCACGATATTTTCTAATTTTCCTTGCAATTTCTTCTTTAAATAGTTATTTAGAAGTAGGTTGTTTAATTTACCAATATTTTAGGATTTTCCAGATATTTTATATTATTGATTTCTGGTTTAATTTTGGTACAGATAACAATATGGTTAACAACCATATTATTTTATTGTGTTATTTAAATCCTCTTAAACTGATTGAGACCTTTTTATTGTCAATATTGATAAGAAACATTCTTCTTAATTTTCCTTATTGGTTTACCAAAAATGTTTATGATAAAGGTGGACTGGATTTTATCAAATTGTTTTTTCTGCATCAATTGAGATGGTTATATACATTTCTCTCCTTTAATTAGTTGTCACTGTGGTCTATTTTAATAGACTGTGAATGTTGAACACATCTTGTATTTCTGAGCTAAATCCAGTATGCAGTATTTTAAAACACAACTGAATTTGATTTGCTAATGTTTTGTTTATGGTTTTTGCCTCTATCCAAATAACAGTGACCTATAATTTTTCTCTTCTTTCTCTGGCCTCCAGTTTTGGAATCAAGTTAATACTAGCATTATATAGTAAGTTGGTAGCTTTCTTTTTCTTTACCCAGAAGCAATTTGTAAATGACATAGTTTATTTTTTCCCTGATAGTTTGGTAAAATTAATTCCTAAAACAATCCAGACCCAGTCTTTCTAGAAGAGATACATTGATATAATCTATATGCCATCAAGTTTATTTTGTAATAGTAATTGGTTTATTTAGATATTTTGTTCTTTCACTTTAATTCCAACCACTCATATTATTTCAATAATTGTCCCTTTCATATATAAATTGTCACATTTACTGTAACAAAGTTACTCACAAAATCTCTGTTTGCAACTAATTTTTTTGTTGTTCCTAAAATTTTTATTTGTGATTTTTTTTTCTTTTTTTACCCTCAGTTAATCTTATCAGAGATTTTTTTCTGTTTCAATCATCTTTTAAAGAACCAGCTTTTATTTCATTGATTCTTTCCATTTTTCCTGATATCTACTCTTATACTTATTATATCTTTGCTTCTGTTTTCTTTCAGTTTACTCTATTGTTCTTTATCTAACTTAATAAACTATTTACTTCATTAATTTTTAAACTTAATTTTTTAATATTTCTTAATATATACCTATCTTTAAAGTTACAAATTTCTTTCTAACACTTTAATTTTACATGACAAATTTTTATAGATGATGATTTTATTATTATTTAGCTTTCAATAATTTATTTACATTATGCCTTCTAGTTTGTTTCATAAATTATTAAGTTGCTTTTCTTTCTTTTTTAGTGTGTAAACATATGGTGGGATTGAGAGATTTCATTAATCTCTAATTTTCTTGCAATGTGGTTAGAGATAATGGTCTATTAGATATAATTTTTTTGGTATTGGTTGAAACTTTCCTTAGTGATGATTACTTGATTAATGTTTATAAACAGCACATGGACATTCTTAAAGAATGTGTATTGTCTGCATTTTTCAGGATATTCTGTATACCTTCAGCATTTCAGTATGTTGTTCAAATTTCTTATATCCTTACTAAGTTTTTAATCTTCCTTTTATAACACTTTCAAAAGAGGACTCTGATCTTGGATTTGCCAGTTTATTTTTATAACTCTTGTGAACTTTTGCTCTATACAAACTACAGTTATGTTGCTAGTTGCATTAAGGTTCATGATAATTATATATTCTGATAAAGTATTCCTTTTATTATAAGTCACAACCTTCTAAATTCCTAGTGACAACTGTAACTTGAAATTTATTTTTCTGATATGAATTTGGGATATCTATATTATTAGCATTTGTCTGATATATCTTTTTTCTATTCTTTCATGTTCATACATTGTGCATCATTTTGTTTTTTAGATGTATCTCAAGCAGCATATAGCTAGATATTGTTTTGGGGGACACTGCCTTCCTGCTTACCATTTTCCCATTAATAAGCTAAATAAAGTGCTTGGCATATAACAGGCACTAAACCATGCATGTTTAATGAAAGACTTACCAACACCTATACCCACACCTGTAAGCAGAGGCAGATTTGACTCTACAGCTCAGATCCCCTACATGTAATTCAGGGGACTTTTCCCTTACGCTATCTTTGTTTACATGCAGAGAAAGGAAATTCTTCAATGTGGAAAGTATATATAAAGATGGAGAGGCCTCCTGAAAAAGCAGAAAGAGTTAGTTCAGCATCAGGAAGACCAAGCCCACCAGACATTGCCAGTTATTCTCTGTGTGACCTCAGTCAAGGCATTACCCTCTCTGCTCCTCAAATTGCCATGTTGCTGGACCAGCCAAAACATATATGCCCCTTCATAAAACTATCACTAAATCCATTTTAAGTATTAAGAAATTCATGTTCAGTGAGGGAAACAGACTGTCATAAGGTGAAAGATCTAGAATGTACCCTAGACAATGCTCTTTTTATTATGTCACTCAGTCTCCTTCTAAAGGCATCTGTACTGGGTTTCATTGTGTCCCCCCAAAATTCATGGGTGCAAGTTCTAACCTCCGGTGCCCCAGAACATGGTCCTCTTTGAAAACCGAGTGGTTGCACGTGTAGTTAGTTAAGATGAGTGGCTTCTAGTCCAGTACGACTGGTGTCCCCACAAAGGGGGCAATGGGACCCAGCCACTCACACAAGAAGAACGCCATGAGAAGATAGAGACAGAAATCAGGGTAATGCTTCTGCAAGCCAACAAACAACCAAGATTGCCAGCAGAGCACCAAAAGCTAGGAGAGAGGCATGAGACAGCTACTCCCCCGCAGCCCCCGCCCCTGCTCACACCTTGAACTTCCAGCCTCCAGAACTGAGACAAGACATTGCCATTGCTTAAAGCACTTGGGCTGTGGTATTTTGTTACCGCAGGCTTAGGAAACTAATACAGTGTCTTTATAGTATAACTAGTAAGCTTCTTGCTGAATACTCAGGACTGTGCTCTGTAAATACATAATATATACATACACACACACATACATACACACTCATACATACACACACATGCATACATACATACACACACTCGTACATACAAACACACATTTACATACATACACACTCGTACATACATACATACACACACATACATACATACACACATACACTCTTACGTACATACATACACACACATACATACATACACACACACACACCATCTTACAGACATACTATGGAGAAGTGCTACCTTATATATGACATTAATAAAATTCTCACCATCTCCTTGGAAACTCTACCAGGTAGTGGAGTATAAAAGGCAGGACCCTGGGTTGGGTCGGGAAACCACTTGGGTGTGAATTTAGACAAAAACCTTTCCTGATGGCTTGTGGTGTCATTTACACAATCAAAGGGTTACCACCCTAATCAAGTCTTACTTGACTGAACTTCACATTTTCAAAATATTTCGCCAACAAATCTGCATTTTGATAACATAATTAATCTGATTGCCTAATGTTTATTAATCAAAGACATATATAACAGGATATGAACTAAAACCACTTCTCCCAAATTCCTATGATGTCACTAGCAGCCAATGGGTGCTGAAAGGAACATTCTTGCGGATTATTTCTAAAGCTCCTGCACAGCTGGGCCAGATGAGCAGGGGCCTGGCAGGGTGGGCTGGTGTGGCCGTGGGCCAACATCTGCCCAAAACACCCCATGTAGCCTCTGAGTCAAGCCTGGCTGTTCCATCTGGCCCAAGTGTCAAGCGTTCTCTGGAAAGTGGTGGGTGATAATGGAATCCTTTCCTCTCATTGCTCCAGCCTGGATGTGCATTCCCATGGGGGCCTGGGGGAGGGGAAAGCTGGACACGGAAAGGGTAGTTTCTGTCCTGCCGTGGCCCCTTCAAGAAGAGAGGCACAGTGGGGTTGGATTAGTGTGGAGCTGGCAGAAACCTCAGCACAGAGCTCGCGGCCTTTCCCTCACCTTTGAACAAGCAGCAGGCTGTCCCCACCTGTCACCAGCAGTGTGGCCTTCGGTAAGCTGATTAACTTCTCTGGACTTTATTTTTCCTTTGCTAAATGGAGGTGGTTAGTCTCCATGCTGTCTACCTTATCAAGGTTTTTGTAAAAATTGTGTTTACTGTTCTGTAGTTCAGCTATTAGGCTCTGAGCATTCCCAGTAGTTGTTCATTTGTTCGCTCAATGGAGGCATACTATGGCCTGGGAAGCAGACCAGGTGCCAGAAACACTGCAACAGATGCGCCGACCGTCTAGTGGGAAACAGGAAGAACTGCTCTGCTTTGTTGCATGCATTGTAGTAGGAACATGCTGAAAAGGCCAGGGGACCTGCAGGATGCAGGATGCTTTCAACGTCCAGGTAGTAGGTGGGGTGTTTAGGGGAAGCATCACCAAGACGTGGAACCTGGAGGAGCAGAATGAGCTCTCTGGGTGTCCCTCCAGCCTGGGAGAACCCATGTGTGCACGGCAGGTCCTGAAGAAGGCAGAGTCCTGCGGCTCTACAGAGAGTCAGGGCAGGCTGCAGAATTCTATTGTCTCCCTCAAGGAGTTTAGCATCTAAATAGGAGCTGAGGTGAGCAGGGCAATCCATCAATATACTAGGAAAATCCCATTTCTAAAAGTTGAAATGAAAAATGATTCTCCATGGCCACCATGAGAAGTGGTATACTGAGTCAGTGGGTGGAGAGATGACTCGGAGCTTGGGTGGGGTGCTGGGGATCTAGATCTGGACTTTGGAGTGGCAGAAGATTCTGGAAGGTGGAGAAGTCAGGGTCTGCAATGTAGAAGGAAGAAAAAAGCCTGGGCAGAGCCTCGAGGTCTGGAAGGAATGGAGCCGGCGCAGGCAGCACGTTGCTGAGCTGTCGGCCTGGCGATGAGCAGGTTGGGGGCCTGGAATGCCATGGGAAGGAGATGGCAGGAATCCACAGAGGAAGGACAGTGCTGTCTCACTCAGCACGGTGCCTCAAAGAGCATACTGGTCCTGGGCGCACACCCCCAGCCCCGAGGAGGAGTGACAGCTGTGGAGAAACAGTGGACCTGGCTCTGAATCTGGCGCCATCACTCACTGACTCAAGGACACTGAAAAAATGGCTGCCTGTGAGTCTGAGTTCCCTCAACTGCAAAATGGCCCTAATTATTGAAACCTGTCTCCCTAACATGCAAAGCCAGACCTCAACCCCTCAGAGGAGGGGAGTCCCAGATCAGCAGCTTCCGGCCCTGCTCTGAGCAGGAAGTGATGACCCCTCCAGGACTGGCCAGGCTTCTGTCCACAAGCCTCTGCCTCTGTCTGTCCAGACCATCTTGGACAGGGACAAAAGGACAGGGCCACGGCTCACAATGGTGTCCCTGTGAGGGACACAAAAGTGTGACTATTCATCCATGCTTTGTAGGAAACAAAAACAAAACAAACAAAAGCAAAAATAAATTCAAACACTAAAACAACAGCAGAAAAAGAATTAAACCTCTATCATCACATTTGTCAATTTTCCTTGGAACTGCAAGCATTTAACCTTTGGGATGTTTCTAGAGAGACTGCGCCAAAAGTTAGCTCTTTTTGTTCAACCAATGCTTTATGTCTTCATTCTCCTATTTCTCGCAATTCCGCAGTCACAGCTTCCCAGGGCCCAAAATGCCTCTCAACCTCTCCTCAGTTTCTCCCCGTATCTATATTTCTCGCCTCAGTTTCCTTTGCTCGATACCAGTGTATAAAGAGACCAGCAAGTATGCAGCCAGGCTCACTCCCACATCTGGACGGGCAATTGGATGTTTTCAACCCAACGTGTCTTGGCTTTTGAGCCACAACGTCCCAATTTCCCCAGCAGGTGCGTCCTGCTGGAGGAGCCCCTGCAGAATGAGTGACAGCCCGGGGGTTTCTCCTGGATCTTCCTGGCAGCCCCAGGCAGGTGAAGGGCACAATGATCCCACTGAGAAGGAAAGAAAAAGGAATGGCTTTCTAACATCAGCCTTAAGCGTGGCTGAAATCTCACTGCGGGCCCACGATTCCACGGCTGGCCTTTTTCTTTCCTTCCGTGATCTCATTCATGCCCCAGGAAAAAAGGAGGATCTGTGATTGGCCCCATTTGACAGATGAGGAAAGTCAGGCAGTGGGTGGGTGAGAGGAGACCAGAAAACAGATGTTCAGTCCAAGTGGACCCAGTGCGGTCCAGGCCGGCCCAGGGCTCAGGGGCAGAACTTTGTCTCACGTAGAACATCACAGTCCAAGAACACTGCTTTCCCTCCCAGGGGGTGGGATGGCTTGGCAGAGAGGCGGCCAACGGCTCACTTGGTTGAGGAGATAATGATGCCCAGAGCTGTTTATCGACCATCTTGGAATGGCAGGCTCCGAATTCCTAATTAACTAACATCCGTGGTCTGGTAGCTCTTCTCAGAGCCCAACCATATCAGATCACTAGCAGGGCTATCTCTCCCCAAAAACCTGTGCTCAGTGCCTAATAAACAGAAGTTTCTGGCGACAATATTTAATGAATGGGAGGGGAGGAAGGGGCCAGCTTTGTGGACGGCCCCAAATCCCTAGAGCCCCCAAGAATGAAAGTTGGTTTTTCTGCCAAAGGGAGGTCTGTGTGGACAATGTGCCATGAGGAAAGGGCCGGGGATACTCAGCTGTTCTGAATTTACCCAGGAACGCAGGGGCCGCTGTCACGGGCCACCTGGCACCCAGCTGTTCCCAGCAGCACCGTCCCACAACCCCGTCCTGATGGGGTCCCCAGAGACCAACTAACACAGCCCTTCATTGTCCAGGCCAGCTCCTAAGTGACAGATGCAAGACGGGGAAGCCCGGGTCACCCTGGATGGACTTGCCTCTCAATTCCTGTTCCCTGCATGCTGTGCTCCAGCCACACTGACACGACTGATACCGTCCTTCTGTGCAGGTCACTGTGCTTGCTCACGCTGCCTCTTCTGCCCACTCATACTTGCCTTCTCCTCCAGGAGAATCCCAAGTCATCGATCAAGTTCAAGCCCAAGCTCACCTGCTCAGAGAAGCCTTCCTCGACGTGCTCCCTCTCAGTACCAAGTTAGTTGTCCTCCCCCATGCAGCCTGCCTGGGTTTATCCCCTCCCTGCTGATATGTTCATGCTGCATTGGCGTTGTCTGTGCCCATGTCAGAACCGCACACTAGATTTCAAGCTTCTCAAAGTCACTGCCTTCTGTCTTCTGTGGCTGCTGCTTTTCTCCAGCTGGACCGAGCGGGGGTTACAGCGGGGTGGGGGGGCAGGCGGAGTGGTGTAAGGGGCCAGGAGCTGCGTCCTTACGTGTCCTGCTCCGGACGCATGCTGGCCGTTAGCCTCCACCTGCTCTTGGCTGTCGTCGAGGTTTGTTTCTCCTTGAAGAGTCACAAGGAAGATAATAAAACATCAATCTCCATCAGCCTATAGACTTTCTTAAAGACTGAGCAATACATTTTTTAATTCAACCCATCAGTCTTCCTTCTGTGAAAACCTCCGCTACCTCCACAAACCGAAAGCTACCTCCACAAACTTATCAGCTTCCTGTTCCTTATAGGTATTTCTAGAATAAAGCTCAATAAGTTTCACCACGTCCCAAATATGTTTTAAGCCAAGAGGAACTTTCTGGGCTTTGCAAACTCACTTGGGGGCCAATGGGAACGGTCATGCGTGTGGCGGGAGGGTTCTTGGTGTAAAAAGCTTGGCAGTACCTCCAATGGGGCCGTGATCCTGCTCTTCCCAGATCCCTGCTTCCATCGTCCCAGGTCTTTGTGACTGCCCACTCCGGGAAATACAAACAAAGGGGCGAAGCGCTCAGATGGAAGTGACAGCGAGTGGTGGGGACAGCTGGGCACGGGGCAGAACTCATCGCACTCGGATTTGTTTACATTTCTCTTTTTTATTATTATTTAAAGGACTGGGAATCCCCCATATCCCACCCCCACATGCATCTATGCCTAAATTCCTGCCATGGCCCATGCAGTTCATGAGGCTAATTAACTAGTTACGTCCTACTCCTCACCCTGACATCACAGGCTTCCAAGCTCTGCGAGAACACGAGGGTCCTTCATTGTGTGTCGTTGCTTCTCTGTTGTTCCCTGTTGCCTGCTCAAAGCCTGGGAACCTGGATAAGGAAGTGAGGGAAGGAAGCTGGGAGGGCGGGAAGGTGAGCCCCACACGAATGTCTCAGGACAAGCCTTGGCTTAGGATGCCTTCCCTGTCTGCTGGCAGACTGTTCACCCTTCCAGCTGCAGCTCAGGGTCTAGCTGCACACAGCAGCCTTCCTGGGCATCCTCTGTCACCAGTGACCATGGCCCCAGAGTGGTTTCTGCCAAATATCCTGCAGCCCTTCCCCCTGCCACACCCCTGCATCCACTGCAAGTCTTCGTGGCTCCTGTCCGGTCTTTGCAGAGGGTGTTCGCTCACCCCCCGTCCCTCTCCTCTTTGGCTTGGCTTGTACTTTGCAGTCTGTGTCCACCCGCGGCCCACCTGGGACACCTCGCCAGCTGGGTAAGACGCACAGGGACCATGCTCTCGGTTTCACATGGGAACTCTACAAGGGTGAGAGCTTTTGTGACGGCACACTTAGCAACTTGTGGTCGAAACCAGATTCAAACCCAGGCATGGAAAGCGATTATCAAGCTCCATGCTCAGGTCCTACACATTTAATAGGAGGAAAGAAGAGATTTGAGATTTGTTGGCGATAACAAGTTGAATTACCCACTTCACACAGAAAGGAGGCCTTGCCCTATGGTGTCTGTACCCAGACATGCTTCCTTGGGTTAGTCGTTTATTCGTTCACCCAGCATTTCTGGGGGGCCCACTGTGTGCAGTCAGTGTTCTAGGCATGGGGTCCCTTTAGAGGACAAGATAGAGAGAGTCCCCGCTTTCACAGAGTGAGGGGGGCAGGCAATCAGTAAGCTGGATCCTTGAGCAAGGAAGCCAGGCAGTGCAGGGGAGTGAAGCAGCGTTAGGGCTCAGAGGGGTTTGGAGATTCTGCTTTTGACAGGCCCAGCTCACCAGGCCACATTAAGGACCCAGCGAGGGGCACTGAGGTAAGAGAAAGTGTGAGCCCCAGGCTGCTGGGGCAGGCACCCCAGGCCCAGTGGTAGGCCCGTGCTCGGGGTACGGGGGACAAGCGGCCTGCAGCCGTGAGCGAGCAGCACACGGACAGGGGCTGGTGGAGAGGGTTCGGGTTTTCATCAGGGAGGAAGCAGAGGAACTTGACATCACCAGGGGAGTGTTTTGGCTTCTGCTCCGAGGTGGGAGAGCTCAAAGCAAGGAAGGACGTGATTTAAGTTGCATTTTAAATGTTTCATTCATTTGGGGTGGAAAGGGCTTGGAAGCCAGGCAGGACTGAGTGGGAAATCCCAGCTAAGTCACTGTGTCACTGTGTCCAAAAGGGAGGTCTTCATGGGCTGTCATGAGGGTGTAATACATGTCAGGTAACGTGCTAGGAGCATAGGAGAACCCTACCAATACTGGCTTCTTGCCCAGGGGTCCCAAACCCACGCCTCCAGCATTTGTGCAGCAAACAGTGTGATGAGAATGTAGCCCCGAATTCTGAGAGGACGGTTCTCTGTGGTACATTCTATGGAAACCCTGGTTAACACATGCTGTCTGTGTTGGACCCACAGTCATGACAGAGATCCTTTGCATTCATGTCCCTGTCCATTCTTCTCAATCTGGACACATGAACACATCCTGAGAGGTTAATTTCCTGGAGGCAGGCTTACTCAAAAATAAATAAATAAATAAATAAATAAATAAATAAATAAATAAATAAATAAATGACTAATAATAATAAAAACAAACTGGATACCCACTGAGCCTCTCCCAATGTAATTTGCAAAATGTTAAGATAACATAAATTGTCTCTTCTTGCTGCAACTCCTCAAAATAAAAGCTTTGAATAAAAATGACTCTGGAACAAGGGCTCGCCCACCTGACTTCTGATGCTGATAAAACTCACCCTTCTGGCTGCATCAGACGTTGTTTTAGAAGTTGCCTTTGCAAGTCGAATGCATTTAATGGAGGGAGTGGAGAGGGGTGTTTGGAAAGATTAGGGAGGAAAGTGGGGCATTTGTTCAATCAGTTCAACTTTTAGGGATCCTCCTTTTTACTCAAAGGAGAGCCAGGCCTGTGGCCACGGTATTTACATCTGTTTATCCTCCGAATCAAACGCCGTTTCCTAAACCACTAACTTTGGAGCACAGATGTCCTAACCTCCACAGACTATTCTCAAACTTGAGATAAAGGAAGCCCATTGTTTTCTCTCAAAGACTAAACTCAGAGGTTTGATTTCTTTCTTTTCCTTTTTCCTCCCTCACCCACCCTCATCTTTTTTGCCAGAGATGCCCATCGCAGGCAGTTGCTGGCAAGACCCACCTAATTCAACTGAGGCGCCCAGCTCAAGCCACACAAAAGCTCAGCCTGCCCTTTTGAGGGCTGTTATCAATGGTTCATTCTCCTGCTGCTGGCCTCGTGCACCATGAGCCTTGGACCTGCCAACTTGGTCCAGGGCCTTCCACACTGTGTCTCCATAGCTACTGTTCACTGAGTGCCCACTATGTGCTGGATGCCACCTGTGAATTTTGTCCAAATTCAGAAACAGCCAGTGAGGCTCCAAGTAGACATGGAGCTTGCCCAGAATCAGAGCTAGCACGCGTCCACGTCCAGGCCTGAGCCCAGACAAGGTACACTCTGACTTCCGTCATGCTGCCCGCCACGGGAAGCGCCTGCCATGTCACTGTGCCAACAGTGACACGCCAGAGCCCTCTAGAATCTCCTGTGGGAGCAGAACTTGAGACGAGGATTGGCGAGCAGAGTGTTTATTGGGGACCACAGGTGGCACTGGTCGGGGAGCTGGGACAGGAGACAGAGAAGGGAAGGCAGCCACAAAGGGGTACTACCCAAACAACATAACCTTGGAAGGCGACTGGGCTTCACCCCACTGGGGAACTCAGGGAGACAATACACAGCATAGCTGGAAACTACCCACCCCCAGCCCAGGGGCAAGAACGCTGGGGTATTCACCCGCCATCTTGCCATTGCTCGCTGGGTGAGGGTTGCTTCCAAGAGCATCCACTATCAAGCATTTTCGACTTCCCACCCGTGTGGGCTGAGCGAGCCCCCTGCAAAGAAGGAGAGCCCTCAACAGATACAGCAAACGGCCAGAGGACGACAAGGAGCTGGCATTTTCTGAGCACCTCTTATGTGCCAGGCACAGGCGTCCCTCTGCCAAGCTCACACAGAGGAGAGGCACTGCCCTCTGGGATAAGGAATGCCGATGTCTGCAGTCTGTGCATAGAAGCTACACGATCTTGAACACATTTCTAAACCTTTCTAATGTCTGTGGCAAGATGGGAGTGGTCATAAGGCTCGCCTCATAGAATGAAAATGGATCGAGAGAGATTATGGGTATAAAGCAGTTAGTGGAGACCCAAAACCCTGTGAGTTCCCAAAACAGGCTAGTGTGTGTGTGTGTGTGTGTGTGTGTGTGTGTGTGTGTACGCGCGCACGCGCGCATGTGTGTAAGCGATAACATCCTTAGCGCGTTGATCTGTGATGAAACTGAGTCTCCTGGGGGTTAGACAGGTGCCCCCCAGACATCCGAGGCAGAACTGCAGCTTGATCTCAGTCTGTAGGACACCAGCTCACAGAGGGATGCAGAGTGCTCCTAAGGCCCCGTGTCATGATGAAAATCAGGCCATGCGCTCCGTTTCTCCTGTGTGTGCCTTGTCCCCAGGCTCAAAGTAAGAATGCGCTGCTTCTGCCGGCTGCCTGACATGAGTGTGTTGGAGACGCGAAGGTGCTCTCTGCCGGCCAGTGTTTTATTGGGTGGTGGGCAACAGAAGTGCTATCCAGGCTCCAAAGAAATAATTCAAGTAGGAAATATTGCCTGTTGCATGAAACCTCCATTTAAAAGGTGTTTAATTTTTTTTTCAAGTGACTTTGGAAGGAAGCTTCACCCTGAGGAGAAAGATCAAAAGTACAAATGATGGCTTCTGGGTGAAATTTTTTCCTTCGGTAATTTAACTGTCCTGCTACAGATAATGATGTCCACCTGTCAAGGTGAGACGGCAGGAGAGCTATAAAGAGAGATGGCAGGAGCATCACAGGGCCTGTGCAACTTGGAAGCTCTGTGTAGAGGTTGGAAGGGACAGAGCAATTGCCCTCCACGTGCCCTCACCGGGCCCGCTTTTCCAAGCCTGGGAAAGGATCTGAAGGCCAGTGTGACCCCCAATGAGGATGCCCAGCTCACGGTTCCACACAACTCCTAAGTCACCTGTAGTTCTTGCTGTGCGCCTGTCACTCTGCAAAGTGCCTTACCTACATTAACTTACTAAGCTTCCCCATGACCCCATGAGGGTTGGATCAATATCCCCATTTTACAGATGAGGAAACTGAGGCCCCAAGAGCTCAATCTTACTAACCCACAGTCACTCGACGAAGATGTGGCAGAGGCTCAGGCAGTCTGAGCCCCTGACCAACATGTCACCTGCCTCACCCTCCCAATCACCTGTGACCCTCAGCGCCATGCAGCTAGAGGTTCAGTTATCAGCTCCTTCCACAGTGTGGTAACCAAGAACCAGAGAGGAGCAATGACTTGCCCAAGGCCACACACAGCCAGTGCACCGCACAGCTGGACCTTGAACCAGAGGCTACGTCACAACTGGCGGGAGTGTGGAGGTCCATTTAGCTAGTTAATTTTCCTTAGTGGTTCATTTTCATTCCTGAACCAGGCATTTTAATAGTTTTTGCTATAATTAGCTTCATATGCTTTATGTTACTGAATCAACAAGGAGTACTTAAAATATACTTAAAAGTTGTGTTTGTTATTGTCTTTTTTCTGGGAAAAGGAGAAAAAGGGAGTTGCCAAACTAAGTCACCTTGAGAGAAATTAGTAATATATTTGTTACCATATAGCAGGTAGAAACAAATCTGTATGTGTGTCTAAACTTACATGTAAGTATTACTACAGCCATGTCTCATGTATACAAATATGTTACATGTGCATGAATCAATACACACACACACCTCTGTGTGTTGCTCACAGTTACCGACAGCGGTTGAATGATGGTCTCCAACGTTACTCCTCTTGAACAGGGGTGCACACACAATAAGACGGCTTTAACGCGTTGCAGAGCGATGCCTCAGCGAACATCCAAGGTTTGCCCTTGTGACTTCCAGTGTGGAGCTAATCCTTGGAACCATTGTTCATCTTCTCTGCCCACAGCATCTTCATACTATAGTCTCCAACTTTCCTGAGACACCTTCACGTGTACCTCTCATCCAGCCTCCAAGTCAGCTGGAGCTGCCTGCCTCTCTCTTGGAAAGACAACCCGGGTCCCCCAAGGGAATGTTACATGCACCATAGAGTGCAAATTTTACCTCCAGCCATCTCAAACCCAGTGTGCAGAAATCTGTCTGGCCATTTTTTGTTTGATGTGGTGACAGAGAAAAAAAAAATGTTGACTGTATTGTATGGTTCTATGGATAGGTCAGTTGATTCCACCAAGTATCAAAGGTGGTGTGAATAAAATGTAAATGTAGATGGCTAATATATCATCTCTATTCCAAAGGCCTTCATATTTCATTCTGTTTGAAACTGAACACGATCAGGTCATTATGTAAATAACAAAATGTGATGTGTAATTTCTTTAAAGAATATCTGATAAATTATCTGGGATCATTTGGGTATTGATTGAGTTAATATAATAAGCACTTCCATTACTAAGAATCCCACATGTTAATAAGCTGCCTTAAAATAGAAGCCCGGGTCTGGTGAAAGGTTAGACCAGTCCCAGTGGGTGTGAGCTCATGCTGACCTCAGCTTTGTTTCTCAACGTACAGGAGGCTGAGAACAGGGCTCCTTACGTCACGGTCACTGTTGTTTCCTAAACAGCAAATCCATGGCTTACCAGTCTTACTAACTCATGAAATTTCCTTTGAAATTCAAGCTGATATCAAAATGACGTTGCATCAAGTAATAAGTAAGTTCAGTTATATTCTCTAGTTGCATTTCACGTGTACCCCTAAAACGCTATGTTAAAGAGAAGCTTGCATTACAGAGACACTTACACTATAGAGAAACTTAAAGGGAAACTCATGTTTCTCAGTAAGTTTGAGGCACTTAGACAGAGTCACTGTGAGGTTTTCTTCTTATTTTCCACACGTGTGGGAAGCATGGCTAATTTGAATGGTTGGCCTCCATCTCTTTCTCAAAGCCATCATCTGAATCAAGGTTTGGCCTTTCTTAAAGCCAGGAGCTTCATTCATTCCTTCTGAATCTGTCAATTCAGAGGAGTTTCACGATGGAAGCAACATGAAGATCATTGCAGCAAACTTGGTTTTTAGATGATCTATCCAAAGACCAGAGAAGGAAAGGTAGTTAGCCAGGGTCACACAGCAAGTCCACGGGACTAGATCTAAATGATCTGAGAATAGGATGATCACCCACCCCAAACACTACTTCACCGTAACTCAGAAGTATTAACAATTTATGAAGAGAGTAGCTGCCCGCCTATCTGTCCCAGTCTTTGGCAATGGATCCATGTTGCCCAGAGTGGCTGTCCACACCCTTACACCCCCAAACTTCATCCATCATGAGCTCCTCCAGCTTATCATTGCAAATACTTCTCAGATGTCCCATTGGCATCCAGTTTCCACTATGCCCATGTCTCAAAGGGCTGCCAAACCAGACTCTGTCTCAGAGGAGCGTTTACACTTCACGTCAGCAGTTTACCAGGGATGAGACAAACCTGCTTGTGGTTCAGATAAGAGGGGTTAAAATAATTACAAAATGAAAAATAGGTCCTACTGAGCCTTGTCGTCAAATATCTAAAGAGAAGGTTGGAGTATACAACCTTTTTAATTAAAAATTGTGTCACGGAGTGAAAGTAGGGCCATTCAAGTGGTTGGTCCCCTTAGACACCAGCCAAAGACCTTTCTGTCCATTACAGTTGGCCAAAAAATAGAGTATTATTTTGTGAAGGGAAGAGCTGCCCAATCTCAGAAGTGCAAAGCAGCCCATCGCAGCAGGTAAGGCAGGTCTGGGTTTATGTCTTAGCTCAGACTTGCCAACGACGAGACTTTGTAGCCACACAAAATGGTGAACACGCCAAAGGTCGTGGCAATGATTACAATGACGAGGAAAATAGTGATGAGATAGGCAAGAAGATGATAACACATGAATGCAGCCTGCTTCTGTGAAAGAACGTGAGTTGATGGTCCTTGCACTGGGTGGGAAGTGGGAGCCAGGGGGCTTCTGGGAGTTCCCGCTGCCCCTGTGATTCCGTGACTCTTAAGTAGTAGAATCAAAACAACAGGGCTGTAGAGTCAGAGCAACAACAGGTCTAGACATGAACTACATGATCTTGGTCAAATTATTTATGTTCTTTGAGCCATTTTTTTAACCCTGGAATATGGTGATAAAATATCCATCATGCAGAGTGGTGAACAGAATTATTATTTTTTTTAATTTTGTAAAGTACCTTGTCACAACTCCAGAAATATGAGTCACCCGATGAATATTAATCAATCTCTGATGAAAGATGAAAGGAAATGGGGGTTGTTGACCTAGAGTACTGATGGCCAAGGAGCCAAAACGAAGGACTTTGTGAGAACCATGTTCAGTAGCCATGCCTTGTGCCTTTAGAAACCAAATAATGGGGAATGCCTCCATGTTGTCCTGGTAAGATGCCAGGTGGACTTAGGTCTGGACATTGCTCCTCCCCACCTCCAGCAAGCCTGGACTTCAACTTGCTCTCCGGCCTTTTCAGTCTTTGTCCAATTCTGTCCAAAGTTGATTTCCAACTAGGCTGCTCCCTCAGTCTTTTGTTCCACAAATCTTTATGAATCACTTCCCACGGCTAAGCTCTGTTATGCGTGGAGGATGCATAAACGGGCATGACCAAGCCCTGACCTTGCTCTGGGGGTGGGATGGAGGGGACAGGCACATGTGCAAGCTGACACAATATAGTGCATTAGGAGCTGAAATGGAGACGCACACAGAATGCAAGGATGGTGTGGTTCACAGCTTGCAGAATTCTGCCCGGAGCAGCAAGTAGGGGTAGGAATGCTTCTTGGAGGAGGTGACGTGTAGCTTTAGGAGTCAGTAGTATTTATCAAAAGCTTTTTATGGAACAGACCCTTAGGTAAGCATTGGGGATACAGTGAGAGCAAGACAGACACAGAGCCTTCTCTCCACTATTTCTAGTGGAAGAAAATGAAAACGTAGACAGGTAGGTACATGGATGGAGGGATAGACACAAGAAGAAGTAAGAAAAAGAAGTTTCCTTTAGTAATGCAAAATATAAGGGAAGGAAGACGATAAAAAAGCGTGACATGATGGAGAGAGTCAGCAGTGGAAGTGGGATCACAGGGGGTCAGCAGGGTGACCCCTGTGCCTGTGCTCGCCCAGGAGAAGCTGTGGCTCATGGCCCATGCAAAGCCCCATACAGTTTTATTCTGGCCACGCAGTCGTCAGTGGTAGTTCCTATCCAGGACATGGGGACTTAGGGGTATAGCATTGATCGCTCTGGTCATTACCTCCAGATATCCAATGAGGTGACATCTGGGGAGGAATGAGGGGAAGGGACGGAAAGGGTTATGCACGCTGTGGGGTGCCGTGCTGGGCGCCGTGCTGGGCGCCATGCTGGGCGCCGTGCTGGGCGCCGTGCTGGGCGCCGTGCTGGGCGCCGTGCTGGGCGCCGTGCTGGGCGCCGTGCTGGGCGCCGTGGCTCCATTCCTTCCTCTTACTCTCATAGCCCTGTGGGGGGCACTAGTGGTGTCCCCACGACATAGGGCACTTCACGCATTCCCACCTTGCGTTTTGTTTCCCCCCCATTGAATTTCCTGCATCTAGCACACAGCCTGCCACATAGAAATGTGTAATGAATAATTGAATGAACGGATGGATAGGTAAAATCATGTAATTATGAGGGTGGCAGTATTCCTGTTTTTCAGACTAAGAAACCAAAGTTCAGCCAGATGATGTGACTTGTATGAGATCACAGAGCAAGAAATTGGCAGGGACTGAGTGAACCAACAATTCATTCATTCATTCATCAATTCATTCATTCATCAATTCATTCATTCATCCAATCATCTCTCTAACAACTCTGTTCACAGCGTTGACCATGCATGGGCCACTGTTCTGCCAGCCTATGATGTAATGATAGCTAAGGCCGTTCACTATCTTTAAGTCACTAATCACATGGAAAAATGAATGGGCTGTCAAATTCCAGAGTCCGAATTTCAGTTATATCCCCTCAACAGAAGATGGAAGTTACAAGAATAAAGGTGTGTCTGCAACGTAAAGAAGACCTTTGTAACATTTCTGTTTCAGGGGATATTTGTTCTGGGGTGGTGAGTTCCTGTTCTCTGATACTCAAGGTGAGGCTCAATGATCCTGGTCAGACACAGAGAGAGGGGACCCAAGCTAAAGGTAGCACGTTAGACTAAGGAGGGGGCAATCAAGAGTAAGCTCCTGCCTGCCCAGTCCCAAGGATGAAGCAGCAGATCACCAGACCCATGCCCTGTGTGGCCCCTGGCACTGAGTCCTGGCACTGGCGCACTGAGTGTTCTGCAGCTGTGTGAATAGGCACCCATCCCTCAAAAAGCCAACAGTGTGCCATCTGGGACTGGCAGTAGACATCCAGCCACGCAGCTACTGGCTCTGTCTTTGTTCCCATGAGTGGAAAGACATACAGGAACCAGCAGAGACACGGCGAGACTACGTGGAGCTTCCCAGAGATCTGAGGACAGCGTCAGTGGATTGCATGTTAGAGAAAAGAGCAAACGTTAGCAAAGCAATGGGATGGAGGCCTGCACGATTTCTCTGGCCCCACAGCAGTAGGAACACACAGGCGGCAGCACACGTCCCCTTTGCAAGATGGCTGATTGTTGTCACTCTGAACGCTGCCCCATTAGCTGTGGATGAGACTAAGTGGGGTCACAACTAGCATATAGGGAGCATCTCCTGAGTGTCCGCCCTGGGCCCGGTGCTTCATACACAAGAGCACTGATGTTTCAAACAAACAGGAAGGTCCATCCCTTTTCACAGATGGGCCCATAGGTTCACAGAGGTGGGATAACACACCCATGGTCACCTCGGTCATGGGGCAAAGTCATGGGCCTTTCGGTGCCTCACTCTCTCATCTCCTCACTGTGTGGAAGTCAAACAAAAGCGGCAGTTTCAACTGACAGATTAGAAAAATCTCTGGTTTTTGTCTTCTGCAACATGAAGTGAGCTAATCCATTTTTGTTTCTCCCAACAGACTTAGCTCTTCATGGCAAGGAAATAGTTAAGTCATGCTCATATCCCCAGAACCTACCGGGACCTGTTGCACAGACGACTCTCTACTCTGGGGTGTAGACAGCACAGCATGTGAGATGGTGGTTGCCCAAATGACTAACAGGGTATCCGACTTCTAAATGAGCTCCCCTTGCCTAGGTCAGTTCTATGCCTAGGGAAGCCCCCACACCATGTCCAAGGTCACTGAGCTGTTAAGCCAAGACACCATTCTGTGCATTCCACTTTGCCATGTCACCCTCCACCGTATCGTAGTACATGCAGGCTGGCGTGATAGCCAAGTCTGTGCACTTACTGCGTGCCACTGAGTACTGGGCTGGGCTGGAGAGAAGATCTCTCTATAGACAAGTAGGGGAGCAGTCACTTAGCGTGGAAACGGTAAGTCGATAGTTCCAACCAGGTTGCTGTGTCATGGTGAATGCTGGCTGCCAAATGGCAGAGGACCCATAAAGTGAAGGTGTGATTCTGCGAGGGGATAAGTAAGGGGGAATCACATCAATAAGGTCTTGAGACAGGAGGGTACCCGCATCCTAACCTGAATGACCCTTTGAGGGAATGGGGCCCCCGCAATGAATATATGCTGAGAGACTGTGCATTTGCAAGGCGCAGAGCACGGGAGAGAATGCAGTGACTATGGGGGTGGTTCTAGGAACATCCAAGAGCCACAGCCGCCCTGACCCGGGTTCTGGGCACAGTGGGGCTTGCTTTAGAAACAGAGGGGCTACACTATAAGCCACCACTCAGAAATGCTTAGGAGGGGCTGTTGCTGGAGGGACACCCAGAGGACCCACTGCTGGGGACACTGGGAAAGGCCTCCAGGGAAAGGTACCACAGGGTGGGGTTTTGATGAAGGAACAGATGTTTGAGATGCAGGTGTGGGGGAGGGGCTTGCCAGGAGGGACCACCACGTGAGCAAAGGTGCGGAGATTGTGCTGGGAGACGAGTGGTGTCTCAGCAAACCTCGCCTGAGCACCCACTGCGTGTGAGAGCTTGTGTCGGGGGCCAGGGGCGGGGAGTGCCGACTTGCACAGCCTTCCCCAACCTCCCAGTTCACGGGACTAAGTGAGTGGGCGCCTCTTACCAGGCAGGTGAAGGCGTGAGGCTAAAAAGATCAGAATTGAAGGTGGAGCGTAGTGGGAGCTCTCAGGACCTAAAGGCCAGGTTTAAGCTGGACATCAGGGCACCACTCAGAGGCTCTGAGGAAGAAGCCATCACCATCACCCTGTCCTCCGATTGAAAACAAGAGCAGTCGTTTCAAACCAAAAACACAAAATCTCTTCTAAGCAAATGTGTTAGGGAGAACAGGTGCCAGGTGTCGATCTCTGAAATGCCATGTGCTGCCTTCCTGGCACAGCCCCCCGCTTGACAGTCCCTCACCTTCCCTCTGAGGACCAAGCAGGTGAAGCCACTGAGGATCCCAGAGCCACTGCCCAGAATCGGGTTTTTTTTGTGTGTGTTCTGAGGACCAGCTCTTCTGAAGAAGCTCATTTGACAAGCTGTCACCAGCATCCACGTGGAATTAAGGAAGCTTGGGAAAAGGACGACATATCTATCCATGGGGTCTTTTATTTGGGGATTATCAGGTTTTAATCAAGTGCTGTGTCCTCACCTGTTATTGATTTTCCTCTCTGTTTGCAGATGGAGGTTTAACCTGAGGGAGGGGAACCACTCTGAACTGCCCTTTCCTCTCTGCTGAGAGGATGTGGGCCACTTGTGGGTGGCCAGATGACAGGCCAGGATGGGGATGGGGTGGGAATTTGCTGGTCTTCCCCTGAAACACCAAATGCCATTGGCTCTGCGCCTCTCCTTTCGGGCTCTTCTTGGGGCTTCTTAGCGCCAGTTCTGCATCTCCCACCTTGAAACTTCCCTGAGCTCTGGACTTGCACTTGCCTTCTTCTCTTCTGGAAACTGCCTGGTAGCTCCGAACAGGAAGCTCTCACCTCCCGTGATTTCTGCACCCTGTGATTTGTGTCTCTGTACAGGGCACCCCCACCCGGTGGCTCAGGACAGAAAGTCAGGCCACCTCTCCCTCTCCTGCATTTCTAGCATCCTAAACATTTTATCGCCTGAAGCTTTCTTGATTCTGCCCCTTTTCTGTATCACTACAATTACTATTCGCTCTCAAGGTCACCCTGCACCTACAGGACCAGCCCCAGGTCCTTAGCAAAACTTAGAATGCCTTGCTCATCTCTGTGTCCTTGCTCTTCAATTCCAGCAACACCCAAAAGCGTACAGACCCCAACTTAGATTATACCCCAGGTGATTTCATACTGTCCACCTCCTTGCGTT